>NW_028270150.1:80071712-80171712 GCF_037043375.1 Chiloscyllium plagiosum | reverse complement strand
GAGCGCTGTTCCTTCATTAAGTGGATGTGGAGCAGGATCATAAGAATTTATAGCAAAAGATCACAGTGTCATGCATGCAACTGGTACGTTACGTCTTATGTATATAGTCAATCTACAAAGTACGATGTATGGGAAAATAAAACAGTGTAGGTACTGGAAATCTGAAATGAAAACAGAAATGCTAGAAATACTCAATGTGCCTAACAACATCTGGGAGAAACAGAGCTAACATTTTAAGCAGCTGACCTTTCAACCAGTTAAATAGATAAAGTTTATACAATGTACAATATAGTGGATACAGACACATGCACATAATGAGAATATGTAAGTATATGTACATGTGTTCTCACTGAATACTTTAGGATCATTATTATCAATCCTGCAACTTTTGTAGCATTGTTTCTAAAAGCATGCATTCCTGGAAGTTGCCTCCCACTATGAGATTTTTAAAATCTATTCATCAATTGCATAATGCATCAATTGATTGTAAAGTACTTTGTGATATCTCATCGATGTGATAAGGTGGTTCAGAAATGACAACTATTTTTCTTTGCCAGATACTGTAAAGTTCAAACTCATGTACACAATAACCTTTCTTATTTTCTATGTGTTTTTGTCTCCTTTTATTGTGACAATTTAGCCTTGTTAAGAGTCTTTAAATAATTTCTCCACAGCAAATAATTTTAAAGAACTTACAGTCATAGAGATGTACAGCACAGACACAGATCCTTTGGTCCAACTCGTCCATGCTGACCAGATTTCTTAAATTAATCTAGTATCATTTGTAAGCATTTGGCCATATCCCTCTAAACCTTTCCTTTTGTGTACTCATCTATTTAAGTGTTATAATTGTACCAGCCTCTGGAGCAGTTGCACGGGTAGACGAATTGCAAAGAAAATACCTTTTAAGTGTTGTAATCATATTCAGCTCTACCACTTTTTCTAACAACTCATTCCATAAATACACCACTCTCTGAATGAAAAAGTTGCCCCTTAGATCTCTTTTTATTTTTTCACCTCTCACTTTAAAACCTATGCCCTCTAGTTTTGCTTTCCCCACCTTGAGGAAAAGACCTTTGTCTATTTACCTATCCCTGCCCCTTATGATTTTGTAAACCTCCGTGAGGTCATGCCTCAGCCTCTGATGCTCCAGGGAAAACAGCTCCAGCCTATTCAGCCTCTCCCTATAGCTCAAGCCTTCTAAACTTGGCAACATCCTTGTAAATCTTTTCTGAATCTTTTCAAGTTACCCAACAACTTGAGCATCAATTATTTTTGCATTTTAATTTTATTATTATTATTACACTCTGACTCACTTGTATTTTGTTCAGTCTTATATGAGTGTCCTCCTCTCCTCTTCATTTATCTGTTTCGCTCTATTGAACATCATTTTGGGCTATATAGAGTCATAATGTCATAGAGATGTACAGTACAGAAACAGACCCTTCCGTCGAACTTGTCCTTGTCGATCAGATATCCTAAAGTAATCTAATCCCATTTGCCAGCACTTGGCCAATATCTCTCTAAACCCCTCCTATTCAAATACCCATCCAGATGCCATTTAAATTTGTAATTGTACCAGCCTCCACCACTTCCTCTGGCAGCTCATTCCATACACACACCACCCTCTGTGTGAAAAAGTTGCCACTTAGGTTTCTTTTAAATCATTCCCTACTCACCTTAAACCTATGGCCTCTAGTTCTACATTCCCCCACCCTAGGGAAAAGACCTTGTCTATTTACCCTATCCTTGCCCTCATGATTTTATAAACCTCTGTAATGTCATTCATCAATTTCCTTCAAATCATGTTGCTCTTCAAATTTTTTCAGTTCCTACACGTCTGACGTGGGTCTAAGTAACAGTTGCTTTTGATAGTTCTTCCTTGTTCAGTAGCATTGATAGCTTTAATGTCTCCTCTGGCCTCAGTTAGAATTTCCAGTCTTGCTTCTTGAACGCGACCTGCTTTAGAAACTTAGTATCTCTGTAGTTTGAAATATTCCTTGGCCAAGTCTCAATTCTCAGTGAAGCAACAAACCTCTTCCAGACAGAGAAAGACAACCCAAGTCAGCTGCCAGCCCTGGAAAAGATTTTTCCACCATTTGTCTTTAACTAATATCAGCTGAAAGATTTTTCTTATTTTTATGCTTTAATATCTTTCTGTTACAAAACATAATGCAATTACAGTCGACACTTAGAGATTAGCCACCTGCCGGGGAGTGCGAACAGTTTAAATTGCAACTAAAAAGGGTAAAAGGATTGATTGAGAAGGGGAAAGCAGAGTATACAAATAAGTTTGTGGGGAACGTACAAGTTGATTATAAAAGTTTCTGTCACTGTGTGAAAAGAAAAGGATTAGTGAAGACGAATGTGGGTCCCATACAGTTAGAAATAGGGGAGATTATCATAAGGAACAAACAGGACAATTAAATACATGTTTCGTTTCTGTCTTCACAATGGAGGATACAAGTAACATTCCAAAAATGTTGGGACAATAGGATCCAGTGAGATGGAGCAGGTGAAGGAAAATCAGTTTTTGTAGGGAAATAATATTGGGGAGATTGATGGGATTAAAGGCTGATGAATTTACCAGGTCCTGGTAATCTACATCCCAGAGCACTTAAGAAAAGACCTTAGAAGTAACAGATGCATTGGTAGTTATCGTCCAAGATTCTATAGGCTCTGAAGCAATTCCTCTGGTTTGGAGGATAATTCATGTAACCCCTCCTATTTTGAAAAGGAGGTTAGAGAAAAAAAAAGGAATTATAGACCAATTAGGCTGGCATCAGTAGTAGGGAAAACGTGAAAGTCCATTATAAAAGATTTAATAGCAGAGCACTTAGAAAACTGTGACAGGTTTGGCCAGAATTGGTATGGATTTATGAAAGGATTTATGCTTGACAAATCCACTGGAATTCTTTAAGATTGGTTCTCATAGTGTTGATAAGAGGAAGCCAGCAGATGTGGTTTACCTGGACTTTCAGAAGGTTTTCGATAAGGTCCCATATAGAAGCTAACATTAAAGCACATGGGATTAGGTGTAGTGTATTAAGAGGGATGGAAAACTGACTGATACCAAAAGTAGGAAGAAACAGGTCATTTTCTGAGTGGCAGCCAGTAACTTGTGGGATTAGAGCTTGGACCCCAGCTATTCACAATATACATTAATAATTTATATGAGGAAACCAAACATAACATCTTCAAATTTGCAGAAGACACAAGACTGGGTTGGAGAGCGAATTGTGAGCAGGTGCAGAGAAGCTTCAATGTGATTTGGATAAGTTGAGTGAGTGCGCAAACACTATGAGATCCTCCCTTATTCTCCCAACTGATGTAGTCCTATCTGTCTCTATTTATGCATCAGTCCTGCCATTACAGGAATCAGCCTGGTAAACCTTTGTTGCACTCTCTCCATTGTCAAAACATCTTCAGGTAAGGAGACCAAAAATGCGCACAACACTCCAGGTATGGTCTCATTAAGGCCCTGTACATTTGCAGCAAGAAACCTTGCTCCTCCTCTTAAATCCTCTCATTATGAAAGCCAATATCCTATTTGCCTTTTTCTCTGCCTACTGCATTGCAAGCTCACCTTTAGCAACTGGTGTTGAAAGACACCCAGATTTCATTAAACCTCCCCCTTTCCCAATCTATTGCCATTCAGATAATAATCTACCTTCCTGTTTTTACTACCAAAGTACTACCTGTCATATACATTCACATTCACATACTGGATTTGGTTCTGGGTAACGAACCAGGCCAGGTGTTAGAATTAGAGGTAGGTGAGCACTTTGGGGACAGTGACCACAATTCGGTGACTTTTACTCTAGTGATGGAGAGGGATAAGTGTGCACTACAGGGCAAGAGTTATAGCTGGGGGCAGGGAAATTATGATGCGGTGAGGCATGACTTAGGATGTGTGGCTTGGAAAAGTAAGCTTCAAGGCAAGGGTGTAATTGATATGTGGAGCTTGTTCAAGGAGTAACTATTGAGTGTCCTTGATAAGTATGTACCTGTCAGGCAGGGAGGAAAGGGTCGTGTGAGGGAGCTGTGGTTTAATAAGGAATTGGAATCCCTTGTTAAATGGAAGAGGGCGGCCTATGTAAAGATGAGGCGTGAAGGTTCAATTGGGGCGATTGAGAGTTATAAGGTAGCCAGGAAGGACCTGAAGAGAGAGCTAAGAGCAGCAAGGAGGGGACATGAAAGGTCCTTAGTTGGTAGGATTAGGGAAAACCCTAAGGCTTTCTATAGGTATGTCAGGAATAAAAGAATGACTAGGGTAGGAATAGGTCCAGTCAAGGATAGTAGTGGGAAGTTGCGTGTGGAGGCTGAAGAGATTGGGGAGACACTGAATGAATACTTTTCGGCAGTATTCACTCAGGAACAGGACATTGTTGTCGATGTGAATACTGAGTCACAATTAAGTAGAATGGATGGCTTTGAGGTATGTAGTGAAGAGGTGTTGGAAATTCTGGAAAGGGTGAAAATAGATAAGTCCCCTGGGCCTGATGGCATTTATCCTAGGATTCTCTGGGAAGCAAGGGAGGAGATTGCAGAGCCATTGGCCTTGATTTTTATGTCCTCGTTGTCTACAGGAGTAGTGCCAGAAGATTGGAGGCTAGCAAATGTGGTTCCCTTGTTCAAGAAGGGGAGTAGGGATAATCCTAGTAACTATAGGCCGGTGAGTCTCACTTCTGTTGTGGGCAAAATCTTAGAGAGAATTGTAAGGGATAGGGTTTATGAACATCTGGATAGGAATAATGTGATCAAGGATAGTCAGCATGGTTTTGTGAAGGGCAGGTCGTGCCTCACAAACCTTATTGAATTCTTTGAGAAGGTGACTAAGGAGGTGGATGAGGGGAAAGCAGTAGATGTGGTGTATATGGATTTTAGTAAGGTGTTTGATAAGGTTCCCCATGGTAGACTACTGCAAAAAATACGGAGGTATGGCATTGAGGGTGAGTTGGAGGTTTGGATTAGGAGTTGGCTGGCTGGAAGAAGACAGAGGGTAGTAGTTGATGGTAAAGGTTCAACTTGGAGTGCCGTCACTAGCGATGTTCCGCAAGGATCTGTTTAGGGACCATTGCTGTTTGTCATTTTTATAAATGACCTGGAGGAGGGGTTAGAAGGTTGGGTGAGCAAGTTTGCGGATGATACGAAAGTCGGAGGAGTTGTAGACAGTGAGGAAGGATGTGGCAGGTTACAGCGGGATATAGATAAGCTGCAGAACTGGGCAGAAAGGTGGCAAATGGAGTTCAATGTAGCTAAGTGTGAGGTGATTCACTTTGGTAAGAGTAACAAAAAGATGGGGTACTAGGCTAATGGTCGGATACTTGGTAGTGTGATGAGCAGAAGGATCTTGGTGTCCATGTACACAGATCTTTGAAAGTTGCCACCCAGGTAAATAGTGCGGTGAAGAAGGCATATGGCGTACTGGCTTTTATTGGTAGAGGAATTGAGTTCCGGAGTCCTGAGGTCATGTTGCAGTTGTATAAGACTCTGGTGCGGCCACATCTGGAGTATTGTGTGCAGTTTTGGTCGCCATACTATAGGAAGGATGTGGAGGCACTGGAACGGGTGCAGAGGAGGTTTACCAGGATGTTGCCTGGTATGGTAGGAAGATCGTATGAGGAAAGGCTGAGGCACTTGGGGTTGTTTTCATTGGAGAAAAGAAGGTTTAGGGGTGACTTGATAGAGGTGTACAAGATGATTAGGGGTTTAGATAGGGTCGACAGTGAGAATCTTTTTCCACGTATGGAGTCAGCTATTACAAGGGGGCATAGCTTTAAATTATGGGGGGGTAGGTATAGGACAGATGTTAGGGGTAGGTTCTTTACTCAGCGAGTCGTGAGTTCATGGAATGCCCTGCCAGTAGCAGTGGTGGACTCTCCCTTCATTATGAGCATTTAAGCGGGCATTGGATAGGCATATGGAGGATAGTGGGCTAGTGTAGCTTAGGTGGGCTTGGATCGGCACAACATCGAGGGCCGAAGGGCCTGTACTGCGCTGTATTCTTCTATGTTCTATGTTAAACCTATAAAAGTCTAACAGAATGAGACAGGATAAACGCAGGAAGAATGTTCCTGGTGATCGGGGGGGGGGGGGGGGGGTCCAGAACCAGAGGTCACAGTCTAAGGATATGGAGTAGGCAATTTAGGAGTGTAATGAGGCGAAATTTTTTTCATCCAAAGAATGGTCACCCTGTGGAATGAGTTTTCATATTATTGAGCTTTTACTTTAAATCCAATGCTCATTTAGCTGAACCAATATTATAAAAAAACTCACTTCAAATGAATCAACCCGCACATCAGCGAACCTTGTTTTGTGACAGCACCCAATACTCAGGACCCAATTTTAAGTCAAAATTGAAAAGGTTTTGAAAGAGTTAAAATAATGCTCGAGGGCTCCAGAACATTAATCATTTCTGTATATGTCCGCAGCCCATAGAATGTTCCCATTTTGCAGATTAATCTGTAATTAATAGAAAACTGTAATCAAAAATTACTACATACCATGAATCTATGGCTTAGCATGATTTGAAAAGAGGCCATTTACTGAATTTACTGGGTGGTGCAATGAAATTGAGCCTGACGGAACTGAAATATTTTCAAAATAAACTGGACGAATGAAAGTTTCCAATTTCTATTGGCAGTAAGTCCTGAAGTGAGTTAGTGTTGGAAAGTTACAACTAGACTCCCATTGGTGAGAAGTACACAATATAAACTTTTGCTATTACAAACAGAAACCTGCATTTAAACAATATTTTTCAAATTCAGTGGACATTTCAAAGCTCTCAACGACTATTTAAAAAAAAATTGTTGTCACTATTGTAGGAAACAAAACAGAAAATTTGCACAGAACAAACTCTCATACATAGCAATGTGATAATGGCCAGCTAATCTGTTTCGTGACATTGAGGAACAAATATTTCAAAGGAAATCAAAGAGATAGCTTGTGCTCTTCTTTGAAATAGAACCATAGGTTCTTTACATTCACCCCAGCAGGCAGATGGGGCAACAGTTCAACATCCCCTCCCAAAGATGGCACATCCAATGGTGCAGCAGTCCATCAGTACTGTGTTGGAATGTCAGACTTGACACTTGTGCTCAAGCCTTGGAATACATCTGACTATTTCACTCAGTGATGCTACAGGATAGTTGCTTTAGGAAATAATGGCATCATAAAGAATATGGACTGCTTTTTTTTAGATGAGGCAGATACATGGGACTTGAGAACGGCTTTACTCTACATTTGCTTGTGTTTTCCCGATGTGTGAATGCTGACCACTTAAAATAGGTTTGAACAGAAAAATAGACAAAAGGTAGATGAGTTTCAACTTGTGACATTCTTTCACAACAACAATCAGGTAGTACAGACTTTCAAAAATCAAGATGGCTCAGTCTTTTTTTTAAATTTAACTGTTTCTATAAATGATGATCTTTATTTATTAATAAATAAATTCCAAAAGGACCAGGATTATTCTGGAATTAGTTAAGTCTCCATCTACATTTTCTGGAGTATATTGATGATCTCTGCTTTCAGTATGCCTTTCGATGACAAGTAAGCAGGATCACACTTTTATACTGCTAAGGGAAAGATAACAATTGAAGTTATGATTAGTCAAAAAAACCCACAAGTTAAAATACAGTTTTTTGGTAGCTGATTATCTAACAAAACAGAAATGATTGAAAAGTTCTTAGTTAGATATTTCTAAATTTCATTTCCAATTTACCATATGTACCTTCTGTCAGAGTATACCTAACCTATTGCTTCATCTTGATTTTGGGTCTTCTTTCTTTCACACTATTATACTCTAGTCATCTAGCCAACTTTATACCACCATCTAACAATTCAAAACCAGTTCTGAATGCAAGGTGAAGTCATGTAATTGCAGTAAAGATGCAGTGGGACTCAGGATTGTCTTAATGTATGCTGCAGTTTGCGCAGTACTTCAGCACTTACATAGTGAAGGATTACAATACTTATTCCCCCATCTCCTCCAGTTCACACAGGCATTCTTTTTCTTCCTCATCTCTCTCTAGTTCAGGCTAACTCTCTTCTTTCCTCCTTTCCATATAGCTAATAAAAACATTGGAATTAGCAGCAGAAGTAGGCCATTCAGCCCTTCAGGCCTGCTCCGACATTCATTAAGATCATGGCTGATCTTTGTATGTTCCAAATTTAATGTTCCTGTATACGTTTAGATTCCTTTGCTTAATAATAATCTAACTCTACCTTAAATAGATTTGGACACAGAGATCTATTTGCTCATCTACCCCACTTATTCACTTATTTTCATATGTCCCCAAACTGTAAATTTAAGCCACCTCACCACCATACCCATTTCCTACTGTTGTCTCTAGCCTGCAGCACACTGAGGTGACAATTCCTGATGGACTAAAAGGCAATAGTGAACGAATCTTAGCTGAAAACAGCAATTAGGGACAGAGTTGCAGTAACACTTCCTTTTTTATATAAATGAACAATGTGAACATTGGTTGTGAACTGAAGGTGGCTGGCAGGTCTGCCTTCAGTAAAGCTTCAGAACTCAGACACAGCGGTCTCCTAGGCGGCTCAAACTTGCCTCACCATTCAGTGAGGTCATGTTCAATTTGACTTGATACTAACTAAACTATCCTTTGTTTCTCATGACATTTGGCTCTCAAATAATTCAAGATTATATTTACAGCAGCCTTGAATATATTCAAAGAATTCATCTAACTCCACTATTCTCCAAGGTAGAGAATTCCAAAGTTTTAATATCTTCAGTGAGAATACATTCCTCCCAATTCTTATCTTAAACAGATGACCTCGTCCTCTGAAACTATGTTTCCTGGCTATAAATTCTCTCACAGGTGGAAACATCCTGTCCGAAATTCATCTGCCATGTGTCTTTAGACTTTTATATGTTTCAATAAGATCACATCTCATTCTTCAAAACTCCAATGAGTTTAGGCCCAATCTCATCAACCTTTTGTCATAAGACAATTCCCCTTTCTCTGAAGAGCTTACAATGCAAGAATATCCCTCCATAAGTAAAGAATATTTCTTGTACTTTTATGCTAACATTTTGTATTTCATATGTGCAATGGCATTAATGGAAAGAGTACACAGAAAATCATGACTCATCACAAGTGTGAAATATGAACAATTACAACATTTAAAAGGCATCTGGATGGGCATGTGAATAGGAAGGGTTGAGAGTGATATGGGCCAATTGCCTGCAAATGGGACTAGATCAGGTTAGGATATCTGGTCAGCATGGACGAGTTGGACCGAAGGGTCTGTTTCTGTGCTGTACACCTCTGTGTCCTAATGACTCTAAACACTAGGAAGATTAATGCCGACTGCGATCTCTTACGCATGGCAACATTGGATTGTTAATTGCTAATTAGTAAACTTAAACCATACCTACTTTACATCCAAGCACGTGTACTCATTCATAAATCAGATGGACAAGACAAATGAGTTTTTCGGAAATAACGGACTGAAAATACAGGGCAAAAAGGGTTACAGTCTGTGGATCAAGAGTCCAATCAAAAGGGGTGGAATTAGGTGACTTTCTCCCAGTTCTCTTGGCATTAGGTGATGATTTCATGTTGGTGTTGACTGCAATGATCTGCAATTCAAGTAGATAGTCAGTTGGATCTGTGTCTTAGCTTGAGTTAGAAGTTTTCTCTCTTTGCAGAGTCTTTGAGCATTAAATCTCTTTTCCATTCACACACTGAGAGAGAAGTATCTGGCTTGCTTGCAAGCTTTTGGGTGTCATTCACCTTTGATTTCTCACCTATCCTTATGATGCATTCATTCTTTCATCTGAGCCACGCTGTAATTTGAATTCTATGTGGATGAGCTCCAGTACTTATCACTGGGTACAGTTTGCCAACTTGACAATGATCTATTAATCCTGATTCGTTTCTTTACTGTTAGTTATCCACTTCTCCATCTTTTTGGTTACCCCCGATACTGTAAGACTGAATTAGTTTCATGTAGAGTGTAGCAGTCAACAAATAAACTGGAGTTCTGCTTGAAATATGGAGGAGCTCAAAAAGCGTATCTGAGAAAACTGTTCATAGGAGATTAAAATGGGAGTGACTCTTTTATAAGTCATTTGCACATAAGACTATTCTTCCTTTTCACTCAGGATCTTACTTATTGATTGGTATCATGCAATATTTGTCAATTCATTTTGGTAAATCTAGGCAGAATCTTGTGGCGCCTAAACAAAATGGTGCAAAACCTGGAAGAATTGCATAAGAGATGGGATAGGCCTTTTTCAATGCTGGGAGCAACTCATTGCATATACAAGCAGTGTTCTGGGCATCGAGATGAGATTTTCACTAGGCAGCAGTGAGATACCTTTTCATGGGGATTATTCCTTGCTGTTGGCCTCATTAATTGCAAATCTCACGTTATTAATATGCAGCTTCCTATTCTAACACGCGCTGCAAGGAAACTCGATGTTGATAATTCCCGACAGGAAATTCAGAATGGCTGTCTGCTGACCTCAGCTTGTCGCTTGTTTCTCCAGGCTACTCTCCCTAACACATGGTAATATCGTCTCAGGGCACACTCCAAATCACCAGCCAAATGCAATCCACCCCTATGGATGTTGGCATCTGACATTTGCCAGCTTCCCAGGACCCTCATGGCATCTTTGTGATCCACATACAGGACACTTTCAAACTATGCTTCATGCCACAGTGGCAACTAGCTGCTGCAAGGGTATTTTGCCCACAGAGACAGATGTGCAGCTCATTCATTGGACCAGGCTGCATGTCAGGGGTGGTTACTTGCTCTCCTGGTGCACACTCACCTTGGGGGTACCAGGGTGCTCATACATACCTGCCTTTTAACACCTTTCCCCATTAGTGAGACCTGCCAGCTTCACATTGCTTCCATCGTTCCTTACTGTTTAGTACAGACCCAAAGCCAGAATGCTAGTCATAATCGTCAACAGCTCTCAGTTAACTGAAACAGTCTTCAGTCAAGGGGTCCCAGAACAGTAAGTCAAAGACAAATTCCAATATCAGCCCAGATGCTTGGAAATGCTTCCACTCCTCAGATGGAGTGAGGAGTTGAATATTAGGCAGAACACCACCAGTCTTGGCCTAATTATGGCTTGTTTTCTCCTGGAAAGATGAAAGGGAGGGATTGAGGGAGGTAAACATGGTTTGCACAGCTGTTGGTACTGGTACGAAGGGGGTCAAATTGGTGAGTGAGCAAGGGAGTGAGTGAGTGAGTGAGTCTGTGAGCGAGTGAGTGAGTGAGTGACTACGTGAGTGAGGGAGTGAGTGAATGAGTGAATGATTCAGAGGGCTTGCAGGGTCAGTGGTGTCGAGGTGGGTGATAGTGAATGGGAGAAGATGTTGCAGGCAGTAATGAGAGTGGTAGAGCAGGAATCCTGGTGGGAGGTGTGTGCAGTAGCAGAGGCACAGTAAATGTGGGGAGCAAAGAGAAGATGACGGCTCTTACTCTTATGGAACAAAGAAGGCCATTGACCTGCTGCGCATTACTCCACACACAACCGGGACCACCCTGACCCAGGCAGCCATGTCCACCCAGGGCTAGTCGAGTCTGACATTGTGGCCCCCCTCTGCCAGTCCTGGGGGAGGAGGATAGCCCTCCTCTGCATCACCCTGCCTACCAGAAACCCAGAGACTATCCATAAAGTGTGGCACCAATTTCCCCTTCTCCACCATATTTGTGACAAATGAGAATCACCATGCAGGGCAGCTCCAGGCTGACAGAGCTCGTTCTGCTATGCAAGGCTTTTTAAAGGGGGCGCACATGCCAGAGATGACAGCCCAGTCCAGGGTTTCCCAGCAGTGGTTTTTTTCTGGGTACGGTGGGAGGTAGAATCAGGCTTGCCTTGGACAAAAACATCTCTACAGGGAAGGGGCAGTCAATGAGGCACTTTTGGGATGATATAGTGAGAAATTTCACTGGGCCTCACACAGAGAAAGCCTCCATGAGACTTGACAAAATTAACATAAGATACAACTTATTTGTCTACTGAACATTGCATCAACTCCAGCACTTTGAGAACTATTTCAATCCATCAAATCACTTGCTCCAATGCCAGTAAATTCCAAACGAATCTCCCGGACATCCTTGTTAAGGCTCTAAGACTAAAGCTTTGGTGTATAATTCTGAATTTAAGCCAAGATAATTGATTTTTTTAGCTGTCTTAAATAAACGCATTTAAGCCTCTTTGCCACTTTAAAGACATCTGTTTAATTTTGTTGAAAAGTAAACCATTTATTTGAATAGCAAACACACTTATTCATGTCACTAATATACATAGTTATTTATACTTGTTGGCTTCTCGAATAGTTCCAACTTGTTCCCAATTTGAAGAAATGCAACAACTGGTTAAAAAACTTCTGTTGGTTGAAATACCTAAATTCTTTTAGAAAAAAAGGATTTGGAATTAGAGAACGGTTTTCTCTCAAGTGTTTAATTTTTGGTGCAGATGTTACCATGTTTGATCTGAGGGCTAGTGTAGGATACAATGGTAACCTGGGAAACACTAAATCCAGACTATGCCTTTTCATTACCAGCAATGACCTGCCTCTGAAGCATGATCAACTGCAGAGAGAGAAAACCATTTGAGATAAACTCTGAGATTTAATACCAGGATTTAGGGAATAGTTTTAGATTCTCCATGCTATGGAATTGACAAAAAGGAGATTAATTAAAACCAATTGTTCAGCAATGATCATTGACAAATCAACAGTTGGGTAACTCAATGGAAAATTGACAACCTAATCTGTGTGCCTATGCCATGAACTGACTTTGAACAGAAATGCACAGCCCTTATTTTATGCCTTCAATAGTTTTAGTTTGTCGGTTTGTTTTTTTCATTGTGGTTATCTTTGCACAAATTGAATAATTAAAAGCTGGTTTTCTCACATTATTCACACCTTGAATTTATTTTGCAGACAAGCTCTAATTTGCTGAACTTTATTTTGCTGAATTGACCAGAATGATCAGTTCACTTACAATGACAGTAATCCTATTCTGCAAACAGACCAATATCTCAGAACCACACTGCAGGACTGTGCTATCATGGAAAACTGCAAAGTGGGAGCTTCATAATTAATCAGTGACTATAACTGAGCACTCTCACTCCTCCCCACACTGACCAGTATCAATAGCTGTTCAATGTCAAAAAATGCTTTAAGGACACATTCATGAATTTAACTCCTTAAGATATGGTTTAATATAATGTAATTGTTTAAACTCGCTAGACAAAGTTGTCAGGATTGCAACTGGGGAGTTCAGTTCTTTCATCTGATTCTGTTTGCAAACCTCACCATATTTACACAATAATGTTTATTTCATTGCCCTTGCCAGAAGTTTCTGATTTCCTTTTATTTCTCAAATGATATTTTTTAAAAGTAAAATAAATGCTCACCTTAAATACTTCACCAGAATCAGGAATGTGACAAGCTTAAGCTAGCTGGAAAACATTAATTCAGTCACTTCAGGATCTCTATTTGTCTAAAAAAAAGCCCACTTCGCAGACTTAGAATTCAATTCAAGGAAAACTTTCTAAAGAGACTTTAGTTAAAGAAATTTCAGTTTTATGTCTAAACTTGATACATCAGTTTAAAATTGAGCGGGACAAGTATTCGTCTTTTAAACAAAAGCTGAGACTTATAGCTCCCTGGGATGTGCTGCACTGACAGGTATGTGTGAACTGACTAGGAGACAGTAAGGACAGTAAATGCTGGAAGCCAGAGTCAATAGATGTGGAAATGGAAAAGCACAGCAGGTCAGACAGCATCTGAGGAGCAGATAAGTCAATGTTTCGAGCCAAAACCTTGGTCAGGACTGTATGAGAACTGACATTTGGTGTCAATAGCATCTTGTAAATGAAGTTCAAATCTCCCAACAATTGGTCAAGCATAATACATTGTCCCCATCTCCCAAGAAAGAAAGGTTTGCCAAGGCAATACAAGGATGTGAGCATAAGAGGTACAGTTAGTAAGTTTGCGGATGACACCAAAATTGGAGGTACAGTGGACAGCGAAGACGATAACCCCAGATTACAACAAGATCTTGACCAAATGGGCCAGTGGGCTGAGAAACAGCAGATGGAGTTTAATTTAGATAAATGTGAGGTGCTGCATTTTGGGAAAGTAAATCTTAGCAGGACTTATACAATTAATGCTGAGGTCGTAGGGAGTGTTACTGAGCAAAGAGACCTTGGAGTGCAGGTTCATAGCTCCTTGAAAGAAGAGTCACAGGTAGATAGGATAGTGAAGAAGGCGTTTGGTATGCTTTCCCTTATTGGTCAGAGTATTGAGTACAGGAGTTGGGAGGTCATGTTGCAGCTGTACAGGACATTGGTTAGGCAACTGTTGAAATATTGTGTGCAATTCTGGTCTCCTTCCTATCGGACAGATGTTGTGAAACTTGAAAGGGTTCAGAAAAGATTTACAAGGATGTTGCCAAGGTTGGAGGATTTGAGCTATAGGGAGAGGTTGAACAGGCTGGGGCTGTGTTCCCTGGAGCATCGGAGAGTGAAGGGTGACCTTATAGAGGTTTATAAAATCATGAGGAGCATGGATAGGGTAAATAGACAAGGTCTTTTTCCTAGAGTGGGGAAATCCAAAACTAGAGGGCATAGGTTTAGGGTGAGAGGGGAAAGATATAAAAGAGACCTAAGGGGCAACGTTTTCACAGTGAGGGTGGTGCGTGTATGGAATGAGCTGCCAGAGGAAGTGGTGGAGGCTAGTGCAAATTGCAACATTTAAAAGGCATCTGGATGGGTATTTGAATAGGAAGGGTTTTGAGGGATATGGGCAGGTGGGACAAGATTGGGTTGGGATATCTGGTTGGCATGGACAAGTTGGACTGAAGAGTCTGTTTCCGTGCTGTACATCTCTATGTCTCCATGACTCTAATTGTCTAGTTGACCAAATAAACAGTGAATCTTAATTCATCAAGACAATGCAACTTCCAGATTACTCTCAGCATCATTTATTCAGCTCCGTGAGTAAATTGTTCCCCTTTATTTGGAGGAGTGCAATTGTGTGCCTTAGAGCTGTTTCTTGCTGTGCAGTATTTACACTCTTAGCTTTACTGGTATTAATACAAGGAATTTCTGTTGCCTAAAAATATACCAGGGATTTTAAATCATTCAGCATTAATGATGCTTGAAACAAAAATCAATCATTCCTGTTAAATTATGAATGGGTTTTGTGGAGCTTTTTTTGCCTTGATGTTATTTATGGGTATTGAGCCAATGACCTTGTCGATGAACAAGCATCTCTCTAAATTTGAGACTTGGACAAGCGACGTACGGCTTCCATAGCATAATGTATTTTATTTCATGATAAATTATTGACACGCCGCTCCATCATTTCAATTTCTTGTTTTACACACACTTATGGTTTGATAGTTAATTTTATTTTACCTTTTTAGGCAATTCGTATGTTTGGGGGAGAGGAACACACACAATGTCATTTGCACTTCATGAGTAAGGACAACCTATAATTCACTAATGTAATGTATATTAGAGTTGATTATCATATAGTGCTCTCTATTATTTATTAAATGATGGCAGAATACTGGCACTGAAATCCAAATAAAGATTCTTCAAGACATTTTAAACCTTCAGGTTTACTGAACTATGAAATCACATTTTGCTTTTAGATTTAATCACATACATCAAATGACAATTACTCACCAATAACTAGCTCACTCCTGACTTCAGGGACAGACTCCAAGCAGGCTGGCTACAGCCAGTGTACTGTGCACATATGAATATAGGGTGACTTGGCGATGGGATACCAGCTTCTGGATCAATGGTGCTGGAAGAGCACAGCAATTCAGGCAGCATCGAGGAGCTTCAGCAAAATCGACGTTTCGGGCAAAAGCCCTTCATCAGGAATAAAGGTAGAGAGCCTGAAGCGTGGAGAGCAATTTCCCTTCCCACGTGGTTAAAGATGCCCTCCACGTGGTTAAAGATGCCCTCCAAAGACCCCACCCCTCCAACCGTAACAAGGACAGAACGCCCCTGATGCTCACCTTCCACCCTACAAACCTCCGCATAAACCAAATCATCTGCCGACATTTCCGCCACCTCCAAAAAGACTCCACCACCAGGGATATATTTCCCTCCCCACCCCTTTCCGCCTTCCGAAAAGACCGTTCCCTCTGTGACTACCTGGTCAGGTCCACGGCCCCCTACGACCCACCCTCACATCCTGGCACTTTCCCCTGCCACCGCAGGAACTGTAAAACCTGTGCCCACACCTCCTCCCTCACCTCTATCCAAGGCCCTAAAGAGGCTTCCATATCAATCAAAATTTTACCTGCACATCCACTAATATCATTTATTGTATCCGTTGCTTCCGATGCGGTCTCCTCTACATGGGGGAGACTGGGCCTCCTCCTAGCAGAGCGCTTTAGAGAACATCTCCGAGACACCCGCACCAATCAACCAAACCGCCCCGTGGCCCAACATTTCAACTCCCCCTCCCACTCTGCTGAGGACATGGAGGTCCTGGGCCTCCTTCACCGCCGCTCCCTCATCGCCAGACGCCTGGAGGAAGAATGCCTCATCTTCCGCCTCGGAACACTTCAACCCCAGGGCATCAATGTGGACTTCAACAGTTTCCTCATTTCCCCTTCCCCCACCTCATCCTAGTTTCAAACTTCCAGTCCCCTTGACTTTTACGGACTTGTCCGACCTGCCGAGCTCCTTTTCCACCTATCCACTCCACCCTCTCCTCCCTGACCTATCACCTTCATCTCCTCCCCCACTGACCTATTGTACTCTCTGCTACTCTCTCCCCACCCCCACCCTCCCCTAGCTTATCTCTCCACGCTTCAGGCTCTCTGCCTTTATTCCTGATGAAGGGCTTTTGCCCGAAACGTCGATTTTGCTGAAGCTCCTCGATGCTGCCTGAACTGCTGTGCTCTTCCAGCACCATTGATCCAGAATCTGATTTCCAGCATCTGCAGTCATTGTTTTTACTTCGATGGAATACCAGCTTCTGTGCAGTTTTTCAATACGGTTTGGTCAAAGCTATTAGTATTTTGGAGAGGATGATGACATTTAAAAGAAAAAAAAATAGCTCATTAACACTCATCATGGTTTTCATTAGCATGATTTGGCTCCAGATCTCACTACAGCCTTGGTCTAAACATGGACTGAGAGAGCAATGTTACAGATGTGAGATAACAGCAGCTGCTTGAGGCTGTAGCCGCAGGAGACTGAGTGTGGTATCAAGAACACTCTTAAAACTGAAGTTGTTGAGAATCTGTGGAAAGCCCTCCACCTCATAAGTGCAAAGGAACGCATTTGTGGTTGTTAGAGGTCAATCATCTTAGATCCAGGATACCACTGCAGGAGTTCATTGAGGTTCTGTCTTAGGCCCAATTATCTTGAGCAACTTCATCAATGACCATAATATATGTCAGAATTGGAGATGTTTCCTGATGATTGAATAGTATTCAGCTCCATTTGCAATTCCTAAAATAACGAAGCAGTCTGCTCTGTACACAAGAGCCGGACAATATTTTGGCCTGGGTTGATACATAGGAAGTGGAATGACACGTATATACTTTATTGCTGGAACAGCACAGCAGGTCAGGCAGCATCCAGGGAACAGGAGATTCGACGTTTCGGGCACAGGCCTGAAGAAGGGCCTGTGCCCGAAACGTCGAATCTCCTGTTCCCTGGATGCTGCCTGACCTGCTGTGCTGTTCCAGCAATAAAGTTTCAACTTTGATCTCCAGCATCTGCAGACCTCACTTTCCCCTCGAATGACACGTACATGCCAGGTCATGATCATCTGGAATGACAATATTTAACCACTTTCCTCAGACATTCAGTAGCATTATTGTTGCTGAATACCTGATGATCACTATCCCTGTGGTGAACATTAACCCAGAAAATTATCATCCATATCATGGATTGCAGGTCAATTCAGAGGCTGGAATATCCCGTACTGGGCAGCTCCTGACTCCCTGACATGTTAACAAGATCAACTAAACCACAATCAAAAGTGTACCAGAATACTCTGGAATTGACTGCACAGCTCCAACAACTCTCAAGAAGCTTAACATAGTCAAGGCAATGAAGCTGGCTGAGGTTTGTCTCCCATCCACCTTCTCAAGCATTCATTCCCTCCATCTCAGGTGTTTCTCAGCTTCTGAGAATACCCTCCACAAGATGCACTGGAACAAGGCCAGGGCTTGTTCAACACTAAAGACCAGTCCTGTGTCCTCTGCCAGTGAACGGGACAACTGATACATGTGATACATGCGAACCCCACCAACTGCAGCTGAACTTCGTCAACACAAATGTTTTAATCAGAACAATCTGTAACATAATTAAAAGTCCTTTGGACCAGGGCAGATGAAGTTAAAAAATTGATTTATTGAAATCAAATCATGTTTAACTAAGTTGATTGACTAATTGATGAGGTAACAGAAATGTTGGATGGTGATGCAATTTACATGGCGCAAATGATATTTCAAAAGGCATTTGAAAATAATTACATACAGTGCAGACTTGGCAGAAAAAACAAAACCCATAGAATGAAAGAAAGAGTGGCAGTATAAATGCAAAGTTGTCCATTTGACAGTAAACAAAGGCTAAGTCACGGAATATGTTTCACAGAGAAATGGATTTCTAGAAGCCAAAGGTAGGAAAGAGTGTAGGGAGACAGAGGGACTATGGCATTGAAACATTTAGCTCAGTTGGTTTGTGAAACAGTGAGATACCAACAACATGGGTTCAATCCATACACCACCTGAAGGTACCATGAAGGACTCTCCTTCTCAATCTCTCTTGCCTCACCTGAGATATAATGGCCCTCAGGTTAAATCACCATCAGTTGTCTCTTTGTCTCTGTGTCTGTCTCTCTCTCTCTCTCTCTCTAATGAGAGAGCAGCCCTATGGTCTTGTAAGACTGTGGCGACACACTGAGAGGATCATACATGATCATGTTGTTTGATGGAGCAGGTTGAATGGCCTAATCCTATTTTCTGTTTCTGTTTGTGTTTCTATTTTACTGAAGGGAAGACAATTGGTTATGAACCACCCTAGGTGAAGACTGCACTTAGGTAACTAAACATTTGATGTAAAGGTATCAGAATCATTTTTCAAAGTAAATCTCCTGCTATGTCACCTTATTAGCCAGTCTTACAGAATTATAATTGAACCTCCTACTCACTCTCCTGTGTGGCAATACTGTCTCACAATGTACATTAATGATTTGGAAGAAGGAACAAAACGTAACATCTCAAAGTTTGCAGATGATACTAACTTGGGTGGGAGGGTGAACTGTGACGAGGATGTGGAGATCCTTCGGCATAATCTGGACAGGTTGGGTGAATGGGCAACTCAACTGCAGATGCAGTATAATTTGGATAAATATGAGGTTATTCACTTTGCAAGCAAAAACAAGAAGGCAGATTACCACCTGAATGGCTGCAAATTGGGAGGGGAGTGTTCAGTGGGACCTGGGTGTCTTTGTGCAGCAGTCACTGAAGGTAGGTATGCTGGTGCAGTAGGCGGTAAAGAAGGCAAATAGTATGTTGGCCTTAATTGTGAGAGGTTTCTAGTGCAGGAGCAGGGATGTGTTGTTGCAGTTATACACGGCCTTGGTGAGGCCACACCTAGAATATTGTGAGCAGTTTTGATCTCCTTTTCTGAGGAAGGATGCTCTTGCTCTCAAGGGAGTGCAGTGAAGGTTTACCAGCCTGATTCTGGGGATGGTGGGACTGACTTATGAGGAGAGATTGACGAAATTAGGGTTGTGTTTACTGGAGTTCAGACAAGTGAGGGAGGGATCTCATAAAGACTTATAAAATTCTAACACCAAGGGTCACAGTGTGAGGACGGGGGGTGGATTATTTCGGACAGAGGTGAGAGACATTTCTTCGCCCAAATAGTGGTGTGCCTGTGCAATTCATTACCACTCGGAGTAGTTGATGTCAAAACATTGAATGTATTCAAGAGACAGCTAGATATAGCACTTGAGGTTAATGGGATCAAAGATTATGGGGAGAAAGCAGGATTAGACTGTTGAGTTGGAAGGTCAGCCATGATCATGATGAATGGTGGAACAGACTCGAGGGGCCAAATGGCCTCCTCCTGCTCCTATCTTCTATGTTTCTATGTTCCTATGTTTAAGAGGCTGCCAGAAATGAAGACTCTCTTCATTTATTTTATAATGTTGGATGGCAGTTGGTCAAAGCAACTCAACTCAAATACTTTTAACCCCACAAATTCCCAGTTTTATTTCAAGATTCATGAGAGGATATTTCAGTAGAGAAAATGCCTGATTCATGTGGCCACTGCACTCATAAGATTGAATTTTCCCATGAGGTGCTGACAAGTGATTTTTAAGGTATCTAGTCAGCCATAGGCCAGGATGAATATTCGTGTATAATCTTCTGATTTCTACCTCATTAATTATTGAACTGGGTGGCTGGGGGGCAATTCTTGCAGAATTGTGCAGCCAAGAAGCAAGACCTTATACCACACATGCCTCTGTCGCCATATTTCCGGCCCAGCTGCACATCACTTCAGATGCTGCTAGCCAGGAACCACGCCTCACCAGTGTCTGAGCCTCAACAGTGGCTCTCAAGAAAGGAGAGCTCACTCCCAGTTTCATGAACAGGAACCTAGAGGCGTTAGTAGGCATGATTGTGGTAGGAGGCCATTACTTTTCCATACAGACTGCCACAGGAAATGGTGGCTGCCAGACCAAGTGGCCTGGTCAAAAATTGCAGCCTAGGTGAGTGTTATATCCTGAGTGAAGGGGAACACCCAGTAATGCAGAAAGGAGATCTTGTTGCATCCACAGGTCAATGTTGGCCCAACCAGTCAGCATCCCTTACTCACGCCGTATACAACAATGTCTCTCCTTACTGGTCTGTTTCTCACGTTTGAGTTTTGATGAGTACAAAATAGAAAGCTTCACCTTTTTGTCTCCTCTTAGCAATATTTAACTCATGTGGGTCATGTTATGTACACACACCTTGATGTCAGATCACCCAAAGATACCAAACGGAAATTATATGGACAATGAGACATGTAACTATCAAAACAAAATGTCAAGGACAGCAAAAAAAAACGGTCCATTTAAAAAAGCAATATCCACACATCCTATGCACTAAGCAGGCTGTCTGCTGAATTCGCATTTGAGTCTGAAACAATAAACTCAATTGACTCATCCAGGAAGCAGGTTTCAATTCGATCCAGGTTATGAGACCTCATCCTAAGGAGGCCTATTGTTCATTCCACTGTGACTCTGGCTGAAACATGAGAAGGTTTAAATCTTTGTTCTGCATCAGTCTGAGGGTTTAGCAAAGGACCATATCTGAAAAGGGCAAACCTTCCTCCAGCCGCAGTCATCCTTGTATGGCCTTCACCTTGAAATCAGACAGGGGTTCAGTGGTAAGTTGGTGATAAGGAGCTCTCAAAGCAACATTGGTGCAGTCAGTAGTGGGAGAAGCCAGTGATGGCAGAGAATCTCACTGCCCACTTTCACCTACTTTCACAGGCTACCTACCTTTTCCTCTGCACCGAAAAAGAAATGGAAGCTGCCAGCCTGTAACTTAGCAGGAAAGCTGTGTTAAAAAAAGCAATGTGACCCACAGAGGGGTTGACAGCCTCAAAGTAAACATTGAAGTGACTGACCACCAAGAAAGTAAGCTAAGAGCCATAAGGTGCACGTGTTAATGTCAGCTTGAAAGCATCCTGTGTAGATCCATAGACTGCATGTTTGTCCATGCATGCAAAGTAACTTAGCATAGGTGGCCCTGAGCCCCAATGGAAATGTTGAAGGACTGAAGTAGTGTTTCGAGTTGATCCGAGGGCAGACAAGAGGAGGTGGTGATGCTGGTGGTTTGCCAGTGCTGAATTGTGTGGACAAAGTTTTAAGGTAGATGGAGGCCATAGGGCATGCAGGAACCTTATTATGCAGAAACATTTGCATAATGGCCAAGACAAACATTCAATAGCCAGATACAAGCCAGAAATTTGAGCTAGCTGTTTCCTCAGTGATGGAATGGAGAATGGGAAGTGGTGTATAATAAGTGAGTTGATTTCTTTACAAGATGCAAATGTTTGGGAATAAGGTAGTCATCACTAAATTTGTGAGATTCTGATTTAACCCGATCAGGCCCAAGAGGAAACCTCCGAATGATAAGAATCTGATTTTCTTTCATTCTCGCCATATTCTCCCACATGTCTTGCCATTCCCCGTGTTACACCAGGGAGGGGAAAATTCTGTCCACAGTTTCTCACTCTGTTTTGTGGTCTGACCATGATGAATCCGTAGCCCAGGTAGCATATGTTGTATGAAGGTATTAAGATCCTGAAGCAACAATGCAATTATGTCACAGTGGTGCTCCTCAGTGGGCATAAAGAGCATTATGTTGGCAGAGTTAGTAAGACAACATGAGAGAAACCCATGTAAAGGAGCGTGTGGAGCAAATCCATTAATATTAGGTAGTTGAGTTTATCGAATAATCTTTCTGTAATATGACAGTAAGATTAGAGCCTGGTCTATCTCTAAATACCATGTGTTGTGGTATTTAATCTTAACATGTAATAAATAGTGTTTTAAAGAAGCCTAAACCTGAAGACAGTCCTTGATATTACCTTCCCCTCCATCAGTTTATTTTGAACTCAAATTCATGTCATACAACAGAAAACAATTCTGTAATATCGCCTTGTCAGCCAGGTTATGGCCCTTCTGTGTTAAGTATCACTGGCTCTCATGTCACCTTTGCTTTTGTCCATCATCTTTTTCAGTTAAGGCAGTGTATATTTCTGCAAATAATTTGCAGTAGATTAATGGGTTTCCGAACTACTGCCATAGTTGTGAATGCATACTTCACAAGCATTAAACAATGGACTACTAGTCATCAAAACGTTACTTTCATGCAAAAAACGTGAAATAAACACTGAACTAAATTTATGGCAAAATATGAAATTGAGATAAATAAGGCAGCAAACTTTGTTATTTTCTTTGAATAGTTAGCCTGCATCACTTGGAGTGGTTGCTTTATGGAGTGATTGGTTGAGGCAATGTGAAATAACACCAGATTTGGGGTTTGTGTTGGTTGATCAGGCGCAGTCATGTTGAATGACAGAATGAGCATGAAGTTCTAAGCATTTTATTGCTGCTTCTATTTTCTATGTTTCTAACTTGAAAAGGTCCTAGGCATCTGCCCATGGAGTGATCATGCTCCAATTGTATTGATGAACATCACTAATCAACCAACGGTCTTGGATTTATGAGTGAAGGCTTGAATTGCATATCACATCATGTTCAGGATGACCTGTGCCTCTTTACAGAACGGTCATGTCCAGAAATGTCAGTGTTCTTCTTTACTCCATAATTACAGGAATCTGGTGAGAATCTGTGACCTGAAGCCAGAATTCTCAGCTACCATCTCATTGAAGAGCAGCAGAATTTATTCCAAGTAAATTCAATTGCTTTTCAATTAAATGTAATGAAGAATTGCAACTGCAAATATTTCAAAATTACTGTGAACAAAGGATGTATTATCACTCGGAACATTGTACTTACCTGTTACTTGGTCATCGGTATCTCAAAAGTGCTTGGCAGCTTCTGTGTCAAAAGAAACAAGTAGCCATTTAGGTCTGGACTTTTTTTAATCAGTGCAGTTATAGAGTCAAAGAGATGTACAGCTCAGAAGCAGACCCTTCGGTCCAACACATCCATGCTGACCAGATATCCTAACCTAAACTAGTCCAATTTGCCAGCACTTGGCCCATATGCCTCTAAACCCTTCCTATTCATATACCCATCAAGATGCCTTTTAAATGTTGTAATTGTACCAGCCTCCATCACTTCCTCTGGCAGCTCATTCCATACACATGCCACCCTCTGTGTGAATAAGTTGCCCTCAAGTTCTGGACTCACCCACCCCAGGAAAAAGACCTTGTCTATTTACCCTATCCATGCCCCTCATGATTTTGTAAACCTCTATAAGTTCACCTCTCAGCCTCCGACGCTCTAGGGGAACAGCCCCAGCCTATTCAATTTCTTCCTATAGCTCAAATCCTCCAACCCTGGCAACCGTCCTTGTAAATCTTTTCTGAACCCTTTCAAGTTTCAAATCATCCTTCCAATAGGAGGGAGACCAGAATTGCACACAATATTCCAAAAGTGGCATAACCAATGTCCTGTACAGCTGCAACATAACCTCCCAATTCCTGTAGTCAATACACTGACCAACAAAGGAAAGCATACCAAACGCCTTCTTCACTATCCTGTCTACCAGTGTTCTGCTGGAGACTGGAGGGTTTGAGCTATAAGGAGAGGCTGGAGCCTTAGAACTGTTCTGATGAAAAGTCACAGACTTAAATGGTTATCTGGAGCCTCTCCTTAAAACATTTTTTCCTGCAGTGTCAGGGACTGAAGGGTGTGCTTATAGAAGTTTATGAAACCATGAACGGCATGGATAGGGTGAAAGCTAAGATCTTTTCTCCGAAAGTAGGGTAGTCTAAAACTAGAGGGAATATGTTTAATGTGAGAGGGGATAGATATAAAAGGGACCTTAGGGGCAACATTTTTACACAGAAGGTGATGTACATATGGAATGAGCTGCCAGAGAAGTATTGGAGGTGAGTATAATTACAACATTTAAAACATATTTAGTTTACAATTCATCTACTGGCACAATAGGTCCATAGCAGACACCATCTCCCTGGAACATCTGACAAAACAAGGATACCTATGTCAAACTCCTAATCATTTACTACAGCTATACCTTCAACACCATAATTCTAAACAAACTCATCTCCACTGTTCTTCATCCACAGAAGGATCCATACACAAGGGATGAACTCGGATTTCACCAGTTTCCTCATTTCCCCTCCCCCCACCCTGTCTCAGTCAAATCCATCAAATTCAGCACCGCCTTCCTAACCTGAGATCTTCTTCCCGACCTCTCCGCCCCCACCCCAGTCTGACCTATCACCCTCACCTTGACCTCTTTCCACCTATCACATTTCTGACGCCCCTCCCCCAAGTCCCTCCTCCCTACCTTTTATCTTAGCCTGCTGGACAAACTTTCCTCATTCCTGAAGAAGGGCTTATGCCCGAAACGTCGATTCTCCTGTTCCCTGGATGCTGCCTGACCTGCTGCGCTTTTCCAGCAACACATTTCCAGCTCTAATCTCCAGCATCTGCAGACCTCACTTTCTCCTCAAAGATTTCAACCTACTGCGAATCCTCTTACAAGGATGCCTTCCTTGAAGAAGCTCTCTTCCTTTACAAAGATTTCAGTGAGTCCCTCTCTCACTGCACCCCCCAGGTCATCTCCTCTGCACAGAAGCTCTTCAGCCACATTCTCAAACAGACTCGCTACCACAGCCACATCTCCTTCCTCAGCACCTGCCTACGGAACCGACTTATCCCGCACGGACTCCGGACTACATTCCGACCAACAAAACTTGGACCCAACCAGGACAACCAGTACCTACAACAAATCCGAAGCCTCCAGCAACAGACCTCTCTCCAGATCCTCCGCTCCACGCTTGCAGCCATGCGCCGCTACCTACATTCCCTGCAACTCGACCTACCCCAGCTCAGGACAACACTCTCACAGACCTGTAAAGGACCTCTACTGTTCTTCATCCACAGAAGGATCCATACACAAGGGATGAACTCGGATTTCACCAGTTTCCTCATTTCCCCTCCCCCCACCCTGTCTCAGTCAAATCCATCAAATTCAGCACCGCCTTCCTAACCTGAGATCTTCTTCCCGACCTCTCCGCCCCCACCCCAGTCTGACCTATCACCCTCACCTTGACCTCTTTCCACCTATCACATTTCCGACGCCCCTCCCCCAAGTCCCTCCTCCCTACCTTTTATCTTAGCCTGCTGGACAAACTTTCCTCATTCCTGAAGAAGGGCTTATGCCCGAAACGTCGATTCTCCTGTTCCCTGGATGCTGCCTGACCTGCTGCGCTTTTCCAGCAACACATTTCCAGCTCTAATCTCCAGCATCTGCAGACCTCACTTTCTCCTCATCTCCAAAAGCCAAGACCTAGGTTTTTGCATCCCCCTCTGTAACTGGATTCTCAACTTCCTGACCTACCGACCACAGTCAGTAAGAATAAATAACACCTCCTCCACGATAATCCTCAAGGCTGCATACTCAGCCCCAGCTATACTCCTTATACACTCACAACTGTGTTGCCAAATTCCGCACTAACTCCATTTACAAGTTGCTGACAACACCACATTGTAGATTGGATCTCAAACAAAGACAAGATGGAGTACAGGAAAGAGATTGATTGCTTAGCAGATTGGTGTAAAGCCAACAATCTTTCCATCAATGTCAGCAAAATGAAGGAGCTGGTCATTGACTTCAGGCATCGGAGTGGAGGGCATGCATCTGTCTGCATCAGTGGTGTTGAAGTGGAAATGGTCAAGAGTGTCAAGTTCCTCAGAGTGATGATCACCAACAATCTGTCCTGAGCTGAAAAATGTGTTGCTGGAAAAGCACAGCAGATCAGGCAGCATCCAAAGATCAGGAGAATCAACTTTTCGGGCATGAGCCCTTCTTCAGGAAAGGGCTTATGCCCAAAACATCGATTCTCCTGATCTTTGGATGCTGCCTGACCTGCTGTGCTTTTCCAGCAACACATTTTTCAGCTCTGATCTCCAGCATTTGCATTCCTCACTTTCTCCCAACAATTTGTCCTGGTCCACCCATGTTGACGCTACAGCCAAGAAAGCAAAATAAAGCCTCTACTTCCTTAGGAGGTAAAGGAAATTCAGCCTGTCCATAACAACTCAGACAAACTTTTAAAGATGCATCATAGAAAGACTCGTATCTGGATGCATCATAGCTTGGTCTGGCAACTGCTCTTCCCAAGACCACAAAACTACAGAGAGTAATGGACACAGCCCATTCCATCACACAAACCAGCCTCCCATCCATTGGCTTCATCTATACTTCCTGCTGTATTAGGAAAGCAACCAACATAATCAAATACCCCTCCCATCCCATTTATACTCTCTTCCACCCTTTCTGTCAGGCAGAAGGTATAAACGTTTGAATACACCTATGAACAGATTCAAGAACAACTTCTTCCCTGCCATTATCAGATTTTACAATGGACCTGTCAAGTGTTAATGATGATTTCTCTCTGCATCTTCATGACAGCTTTAACACTATATTCTGCACTCTGCTCTGTTACCCTGATGCACTTGTATTGTATGACCTGCCGATAAAGCACATAAGACAACACTTTTCTCTATACCTCACGACACGTGACAGTGATAAATTAAAGCAAATCAACCTGATCAGCTATACATTAGAATTCTGTGGGAAGTCCTGTCCAGGGAAGTTTTGCTCAGCTCTTTACTAAGATATTTGTATCATCAATAGTCACAGGTGAAGTGCCACAAGACTGGAGGTTGGCTAACATGGTGCCACTGTTTAAGAAAGGTGGTAAGGAATGGTCAGGGAACTATAGACCAGTGAGCCTGACATAGGTGATGGGTAAGTTGTTGGAGGAAATCTTGAGAGACAGGATGTACATGTATTTGGAAAGGAAAGGACTGATTAAAGATAATCAACATGGCTTTGTGCATGGGAAATCATGTCTCACAAACTTGATTGAATTTTTTGAAGAAGTAATGAAGAAGATTGATGAGGACAGAGTGGTGGATGTAATTAATATGGACTTCACTAAGACATTCAACAAGATTGCTCATTGTAGACTGGTTAGCAAGGTTAGATCTCATGGCATTCAGGGAGAACTAGCTATTTGGATACTCAATTGACTCAAAGGTAGGAGACAGAGGGTGATGGTAGAGGGTTGCTTTTCAGACTGGAGGCCTGTGACCAGTGAAGTGCCACAAGGATCGGTGCTAGGTTCACTGCTTTCGTTATTTATATAAATGATTTGGATGTGAACATAGGAGGTATAGTTGATAGGTTTGCAGGTGACATCAAAATTGGAGGTGTAGTGGACAGCGCAGAAGGTTACCTGAGAGTACAATGTGATCTTGAACAGATGGGCCAATGGGCCGGGGAGTGGCAGATGGAGTTTAATTTAGATAAACATGAAATGCTGCATTTTAGAAAAGCAAATCAGGACAGGACTTATACACTAAATAGACAATAGACAATAGACAATAGGTGCAGGAGTAGGCCATTCTGACCTTCGAGCCTGCACCACCATTCAATATGATCATGGCTGATCATCCTTAATCAGTATCCTGTTCCTGCCTTATCTCCATAGCCCTTGATTCCACAATCCTTGAGAGCTCTATCCAACTCTTTCTTAAATGAATCCAGAGACTGGGCCTCCACTGCCCTCTGGGGCAGAGCATTCCACACAGCCACCACTCTCTGGGTGAAGACGTTTCTCCTCATCTTTGTCCTAAGTGGTCTACCCCATATTTTTAAGCTGTGTCCTCTGGTTCGGCACTCACCCATCAGCGGAAACATGTTTCCTGCCTCCAGGGTTTCCAATCCTTTAATAATCTTATATGTCTCAATCAGATCCCCTCTCAGTCTTCTAAACTCAAGGGTATACAAGCCCAGTCGCTCCAGTCTTTCAGCGTAAGGTAGTCCTGCCATTCCAGGAATTGACCTCGTGAACCTACGCTGCACTCCCTCAATAGCCAGAATGTCTTTCCTCAGATTTGGAGACCAGAACTGCACAGAATACTCCAGGTGTGGTCTCACCAGGGCCCTGTACAGCTGCAGAAGAACCTCTTTGCTTCTATACTCAATCCCTCTTGTTATGAAGGCCAGCATGCTATTAGCCTTCTTCACTACCTGCTGTACCTGCATGCTTACCTTCATTGACTGGTGTACAAGAACACGCAGATCTCTTTGTACTGCCGCTTTACCTAAATTGATTCCATTTAGATAGTATTCTGCCGTCCTGTTCTTGCCACCAAAGTGGATAACCATACATTTAACCACATTAAACTGCATCTGCCATGCATCTGACCACTCACCTAACCTGTCCAGGTCACCCTGTAATCTCCGAACATCCTCTTCACATTTCACCCTGCTACCCAGCTTAGTATCATCAGCAAATTTGCTAATGTTATTACTAATACCATCTTCCATATCATTAATATATATTGTAAAAAGCTGCGGTCCCAGCACTGATCCCTGCGGTACCCCACTGGTCACTGCCTGCCATTCTGAAATGGAGGCATTTATTTCTAATCTTTGTTTCCTGTTAGCCAACCAAATTTCAATCCAAGTTAGTACTTTGCCCCCAATACCATGCGCCCTAATTTTGCTCACTAAACTCCTATGTGGGACTTTATCAAAAGCTTTCTGAAAGTCCAGGTACACTACATCTACTGGATCTCCCTCGTCCATCTTCAGAGTTACATCCTCAAAAAATTCCAGAAGATTAGTCAAGCATGATTTCCCCTTCATAAATCCATGCTGACTCTGACCTATCCTGTTACTACTACCCAGATGTGTCGTAATTTCATCCTTTAAAATAGACTCCAGCATCTTTCCCAACACTGAAGTCAGACTAACTGGTCTATAATTTCCTGCTTTCTCTTTCCCACCTTTCTTAAAAAGTGGTACAACATTAGCCACCCTCCAATCTGCAGGAACTGATCCCGAATCTATCGAACTCTGGAAAATAATCACCAACGCATCCACGATTTCTCAAGCCA
The DNA here is from genome assembly GCF_037043375.1 of Chiloscyllium plagiosum. Classification (NCBI taxonomy): domain Eukaryota; kingdom Metazoa; phylum Chordata; class Chondrichthyes; order Orectolobiformes; family Hemiscylliidae; genus Chiloscyllium; species Chiloscyllium plagiosum. Next base: position 80,142,034 of record NW_028270150.1, on the reverse strand, counting down.
CCTCCTTCAGTACCCTGGGATGTAGACCATCAGGCCCCGGGGACTTATCAACCTTCAGACCTAACAGTTCTCCAACACCAACTCCTGGCAAATATAAAGTTCAGGTCCTTCAGCCACTGTTACCTCAGAGAGATTGCTTGTGTCTTCCCCAGTGAACACAGATCTGAAGTACCAATTCAATTCTTCTGCCATTTCTTTGTTTCCCATAATATATTCCCCTGTTTCTGTCTTCAAGGGCCCAATTTTAGTCTTAAGCATTTTTTTGCCTTTCACATACCTAAAAAAGCTTTTACCATTCTCCTTTATATTTTTGGCCAGTTTACCTTCGTACCTCATTTTTTCGTAATCCTCTGTTGTTCTTTAAAAGCTTCCCAGTCCTCCATTTTCCCACTTATCTTTGCTATGTTATACTTTTTCTCTTTTAACTTTATATGTTTAACTTCCCTCGTCAGTCACGGCCACCCCTGCCTCCTCTTAGGATCTTTCTTCCTTTTTGGAATGAAATGATCCTGCATCTTCTGCATTATACACAGAAATATCTGCCATTGTTCCTCCACTGTCATCCCTGCTAAGGTATTGCACCATTGAACTTTGGCCAGCTCCTCCCTCATAGCTCCATAGTTCCCTTTATTCAACGGAAATATTGTCACTTCCGATTGTACCCTCTCCCTCTCAAATTACAGATTGAAGCTTATTGTATTATGGTCACTACTTCCCAATGGCTCCTTCACTTCGAGGTCCCTGATCAATTCTGGTTCGTTACACAATACCAGATCCAGAATTGCCTTCTCCCTGGTAAGCTCCAGCACTAGCTGTTCTAAGAATCCATCTCGGAGGCACTCCACAAAGTCTCTTTCTTGAGGTCCAATACCATCCTGATTCTCCCAGTCTACCTGCATGTTGAAATCCCCCATAGCAACTGTAGTAACATCTTTGCGACAGGCTAATTTCAGCTCCTGATTCAACTTAAATCCGACATGCAGACTATTGTTTGGGGGCCTGTAGATTACTCCCAAGAGGGTCTTTTTACCCTTAGTATTTCTCAGCTCTATCCACACTGACTCTACATCCCCTGATTCTAGGTCCCCCTGCACAAGGGACTGAATATCATCCCTTACCAACATGGCCACACCACCCCCTCTGCCGGTCAGTCTGTCCTTACGATAGTACGTGTAGCCTTGAATATTCATTTCCCAGGCCCTGTCCACTTGAAGCCACGTCTTAGTTATCCCCACAATATCGTATCTGCCAATTTCCAAAAGAGCCTCTAGCTCATCCATCTTATTTCTAATGCTTCGTGCAATCATGTATAGTATTTTTAATTTGTTACTGCCCTCACCCTTCCCATCAACTCATATTTCACTCAACCTTACAGCATGATCCCTTTTTGAGTTTTCTGCCTCATTGATACAGTTGTCTTTCTTGACTTCCCTTGTTCTAACTTTCTCTTCAATTTCCTTCTTAAACATCCAGTTTGTCCCCTTCCCCCCCCCCCCCCCCCCGCTACTTGATTACTTGATTTAAACGTAGTTGTGTTGCAGTAGCAAACCTGCCTGCCAGAATGCTGGTCCTTAACCTTTTAAGGTGCAAACTGTCTCTCTTGTATAATGTATGCTTACCTCAAAACATACCCCAGTGATCCAAGAATTTAAATCCTTGCTTCCTGCACCAGTTACCCAGCCACACGTTCAAGTCCATTATCTCCCTGTTTCTGGCCTCACCAGCCCGAGGAACTGGAAGCAAACCGGAGATAACCACCCTGGACATCCTGCTTTTCAGCCTTCTTCCTAGTTCTCCGAAGTTCCGAAATGGTGAGGTCCTGGCAACTGTAGCTAAACAAAGAGACCTTGGAGTGAGTGCAAGTTCATAGTTCCTTAATAGTGAAGACACAGACAGACAGGATAGTGAAGAAGGTGTCTAGCGTGCTTGCCTTTCTTGGTCAGTGCATTGAGTATAGGAGTTTGGAGGTCATGTTGCAGTTCTACAGGACATTGGTTAAGCCACTATTGGAATATTGCATGCAGTGCTGGTTTCCCTGCTATAGGAAGGATGTTGTGAAATTTGAAAGGATTCAGAAAAGATTTACAAGGATGTTGCCAGAGTTGGAGGGTTTGAGCTACAGGGAGAGGCTGAATAAGCTGGGTCTATTTTCTGTGGAGCATCGGAGGCTGAGGGATGACCTTGTAGAAGTTCATAAAATCATGAGGGGCATGGATAGTTAAATAGGCAAGTTATTTTCCCGGGGTGGGAGAGTACATAAGTAGGGGGCATAGCCTTAAAGTATGAGGGGAAAGATTTAAAAGGGACCTGGGGGCAAAGTTTTCTCTCAGAAAATGATGCATATATGGAATAAGCTGTCAGAGGAAGTGGTAGATGCTGGTACAATTAAAACATTTAAAAGACATCTAGACAGGTATATGAATGGGAAGAGTTTAGAGTGATATGGGCCAAATGCTGATAAATGGGACCAGATTTGTTTAGGATATCAGGCTATTTGGACAAGTTGGACTGAGGGGTCTGTTTCCCTCCTGTATATCTCTGCGACTCTATGACTCAAAATCTAATCTAATCAAATCAAACATTTGGATGGGTACATGGTTGGGGAAGGTATGGAGGGAAATGGGCCAAATGCTGGCACGTGAAACTAGTTCAGTCTAGGAAACTGGATCAGCATGGACAAGTTGGGCCAAATAGTCTGCTTTCATGCTGTATGCTTCTACAACTCTAATGGCGATTCATAGAATTTTTAGTATTGTATCTCACAGTGCCAAATTATTAGTTCAATTTTGTTCAGCACTGCTTTTACTAGGGTGTGAGATTAATAATGAGGGAGGCATGCAACTTAATAACCATCTCCTACTGAAGACAATGAGTTGAGAGCCACTTATTATTTTTAGCATTAGGTTGAATACATTCCTTCATGCACAGTTTGTATCAAATTATAAAACATGAATGTTGGAATGATGTATGGCATGTTGCTCATTTCATTTAGAGGAAGAGGAATTGTGGATATTCTAACGCATGTAATTAACAACTTTGATTTCCTGGCAGTGTTCACTTGATATGAGAGTTTTCAGTAACTAAAAGGAATCTGTAATATATATCTATATATCTGTAATATATCTATAATTTTGCTTAACCCAGGCAAAGGTCTATTTCAAGGACTGAATTGTTACTGTAGTCCACATGACCTTCCTCATCTATAATTATTTAGAGAGTTTTACTTCTCTTTTTGTTCCATTGATCATTTTAACAATAATCCAAGGCGCGCCAGTTAGTACAATAATGGCTTGAATTTGTGTTGTAGTTTTGATGTAGAAAAGACCTCCAGATTCTTCACAAAGATGAAGAAAAAGGAAGTGAGAAAAGAAAGGCAGACAAAAAGGCAGGATGTAAGAGATACAAAGTGTGAAGCAAAACCTTAAACCAATGATGGTTTGGAAAGGATTTTAAGAGTGGGGAAAGAAACAGCGAGGCAGAAACCTTGGAGGGGTTTGAATATAGAGGCAATGAATTTTGTTAAAATGTGTCATTTTTATTTCACAGGGGCAAGGAACCAATGCAGACAGCTGAGGACAGGAGTACTGAGTGTCCAGGATGTAATGCAGAACAGGTATTGAAGTTACAGAGGTTTCAGGATGAATACCCATGTGAAGAAAAGTTATAGGATGATTATTCGAGAGTTTGAAAATATATTACAAAAGATGTTTGATTCTCATTAATTTCCTCATTGTTGAGTCAATAATTACTTCCTGATTTTACTACTGTTGTGAGATCACTTACAAATCAGAGATTTGCCAGCTTTGGAAGAAGAGTCTAAAATAGTATCACGGAAATCCACAATTATGGATTTCATATCATCCTCAAGGGATATTCCACTCAAACGAAGGACTAAAGTCAAAAATAAGGATGTGGAGACGTGTAATTTTTAAAATGCTCTGGATTTCAATTAATCTGCTCCAAATGAACAATGACTGGGGTGAAATTCATTATCCAATTATGCTTTAGGAAAGATGTTGTGAAACTTGAAAGGGTACAGAAGAGATTTACAAGAATGTTGTCAGGGTTAGAGGGTTTGAGCTATAAGGAGAGGCTGAATAGACTGGGGCTATTTTCCCTGGAGTGTCGGAGGCTGAGGGGTGACCTTATAGAGATTTATAAAATCATGAGGGGCATGAATAGGGTGAGTAGCCAATGTCTTTTTTCCAGAGTAAGGGAGTCCAAACCTGGAAGGGATAGTTTTAAGGTGAAGGGGGAAAGATATAAAAGGGACGTAAAGGGCAACTTTCTCCACACAGCGAGTGGGGCATATACTGAATGAGCTGCCAGAGGAGGTGGTAGAGATTTGTACAATTGCAACATTTAAAAAGCATCTGGATGGGTACACAAATAGGAAGGGTTTCAAGAGATATGGGCCAAATGCTGACAAATGGGACTAGATTAATTTGGGATATCTGGTCGGCACAGACAAGCTGGACCAAAGGCTCTGTTTCGATGTTGTATATCTTTATGATTCTAACCGTCACCTTTTGGAGTCTCTTTCCTGCAAAATTACAAGTAGCAAAAAAATGAAGCCCAGAATTCTCTGAAAATAGCAAAATTTAAACCGTGGTGATTTGTCTCAGAATTATTTTATTCGTTCAGAGGATGTTAAGGTCACTGGCTGGGACATCCATGATAAGGAGTAATGGGCTGTCATCTTGAACTGCTGCAGTTTGTTCAATAAGAATACATCCACAGTGTTGTTATGGAGATAGTGCCAGGATTTTGACCCAATGACACCGAAAGAACGGCGATATGTTTCCGAATCGGCATAGTGAGATTGCTGAGAAATGATATTAAATAATGGCAGATTTTGCTTCTGAACTGTTTTCTGTGCTCTACTCTTTCCCAACTTAAAAAGGTTTCTTTCCAGTCCTCACACAGTATCAATCACTTCAAATCACTGTGAATGACTATAAGAGGCAAACATCCAATGCGTTTACACATCATCCCAAAGTTATTTTAATGATTTATATGTCGACCAAATATGAATGGATGACTGCCAACTGATTCATTTGGAATGCCTGTGTAGTCTGAGCATAAATTAATGCTCAGAGTAAATGTAACATGCCAGTTCAACTGGGCGCTGTTGTGATAGGATATCCCTTCAACATGGTGAGTTTTAGACTGTTCTTAATCATGATCCAACTCAACCATGTACTAGTTACATGAGTTGTTCAGCAGCCTAAACTAAGGCTTCAAAAGGGGAAAGAATACTTGGGAATGAATGTAGTTGTCATATAGCGGACATTCATTTTGATGTATACAAGGCAAATCAAACCAGTATGTATCATCTGCCAGTTTTACTGGTTTTCCCTTCCAGATGAGAAGAGTAAGATGTATTATACTTAATTTGAAGAGAACATTACTTACGATCAAATCATAGAATCCCTACAGTGTGGAAACAGGCCATTTGGCCTTACACTGACCCTCCAAAGAGTAACCCACCACCCTACTCTACATTTAGCCCAGACTAATGCACCTTACCTACACATCCCTGAACACTATGGACAATTTAGCAAGGCCAATTCACCTGACCTGTGCATCTTTGGACTGTGGGAGGAAGCCGGAGCACCTGGAGGAAACCCACGCAGACACAGGGAGAATATGCAAACTCCACACAGACAGTCACCCGAGGCTGGAATCGAACTCAGGCCCCTGGTGCTGTGAGGCAGCAGTGCTAACCACTGAGCCACCGTGCCACCCTAAGAGCAAATAAAGAGCCCAGATTAATTTTTCATGAAGTCTGGTGTGTGATTAGTATGTTTCTGCCCAGTGTCTAACATGGAGACCTTTTGAGGAAGTGGCAAATTAAACCCAGTATGAATCCAGTCTGGTTTCCTTGCTGTGTTTTCCCAAAGGCTAGTTTGTATGGTGAGATCATATCCTGTGACAAGTTTGGCTGTTAACAAAATGCAAAACAAGCAACAAAGAGTGACAACTGGGAACTCCCTGCTGCTGGGCAAGATGCTTAAGTAAAGCATACAAGATGCAGTGAAATGATCTCGACTGGAGATGGCCTTGCTGAACATCTCACCCTATTCCATGTTACTCAGAGCCCGATGAGATTCCAGCCAGTGAGTAGCTTATGCAATAGGTTTCCTTGTGTGATGGTTTCTTTTTATCAAATTCGCCACATGAACCCTCCATTGTCAACGGAAATCACCTTTATTGTTCGTCCTAAACCAACACCATGATTCATGACCATTAACCTGGCAGCTAACGAAAGGTTGTGGGTCAAATTATACAGTTTGCAGATTTAAAGAGATTCACACGGGTCTCTCCAGGTTAGTCTGTGACCTTGCGAGAGGAGGACAGCTTTGTTGTTGACAGCCACTCACTATCATTTCAAGGTCTTTGGAAAGTGAGAGTTCACTGAAAGCTATGCCTGTGCCCTTGCTTCTAATCATCATTTCTCTCGTCAGCAACATTTGCCCATTGTTCCCATCCCACTGCACAGATCTGTCTCCAAGGATTCAATAATGGTACCCCATTGAGTTTTGAGTTGCCATGACTATAAGGTTTGACTTTTCACTCTGACTTTTCCATTATTCCCAGTTCCAGTGTTACCCTGACCTGGAAAAAAAAGCCATCCATTTTTCTTCGGAATTTGGGACAACATTGAAGTAGTTGTCCGCAGAGAAATTATGATTACCTTGTTAATATGCATTTATGAGGATGAGTGGTAACAATATTCTGATCTATTCTAGATTTTGCACCAAGTTGTGTTAGCGCTTACAGTGGAATGATATTGCTAAACCAGTGTAAAAGATCAAGAAATTACAATTTGCATTTCTGTAATTTCCTGCTGGTTTATTAAAAACGTTTTAGAGAAAAGCAGCCTGATCCAGAAAACTAGCCACATCCCTAGATTAAATTAATGCATATTGTGAGTAACTACCAATTGCAACCATTTGTGAAACTTCAAAGAGCCTTCTGAAATTAAGTCGTTTTCTGGTTGGAAATAAAAATGGAACAATTGGTAGATTCCATGTCATTTACAGTTTGCATTACACTAATCAAAACATTCTACCCAGATGTAGGCTCTTGTTTCTTAGATCAGTGCATAGGCTTTCCAAAATTACAGCATCTGATGCATCTTAATCCAACACAACAACAGTGTGATAACGATAAATGTTTCTGTTCCTTCCCCTCTTTCAATTATTCTTAGACTTCAAGAGACATAAAAACAAAGTGCACATGACACAGAATTTGATTTAGTCACAGATTTGTTATTTTATTGAACTCACAGAATTCCCTCCCATATTCAAATCTGGAGTTATGTAAAACCCACAAAGCAGCCCCGATACAAAGGTGACTGGAACTTTCACAGATCACCACAGATCAAAGTCCTCTACAATTTGACAATTTATAAATCACCCCAGTACAAACTATTCTATGATTTGGTAGAAACTTGCAAGCACTCACACGGCTGGTCTTTACTGGTGGTGTCAACTTGGATTTTGACCTGTCTCCAACATTCTACTCTCAGCTACAGTAACTACACTCCAATGTCATCTTCCTTCTATAATGAAATCTCCCATGCATTCTACTGAATTGACTGTTCTTCAGTTTATTCCACACCCTATCCTAAAATGTTTGCAAGGAAGAACAATACAATGCCTATCCCATGGTGAGGGGTACTTGCTCCAGAATTGACGAATATGTAATTGCTCCTGTTTTTGGCAGGAGCTACAACTGCTGGACATTGTTATTAATATAAGCAAACAGTCACTAGACATTCTCATGTTCCTTTTGTTAGAGTTACATGAGGAGAGTTATCCTGTACTATTATTTTATGATACTATATCTTCTAGTCTCATAATTATATTCATCATAATTACATTCATTAATGTCAGTTACTTTGCACAATTATTTGTCATGATGTTACTTTCATTTTTAATGTACCAGAGTTTCAGCTAGTTTACTTTTCTGCAATGTTATAATCAATCCCTTAAAATCAGTATAACTCTCTTCCATGTTGTGTGGAGGTTTAGCTAATTAAATTTTACAGGCAAAATCATGCCTGTGGCTTTGATGTTACCTAATTTTACGTCATATGATATTTAAGTGCAAGACTAGCCTTTGGATCATGAGGTAGGGATGATTTATTTCATCAGCATCAGGTCTTTCAAAACATGAAGGGAAGTTAAGATTAAGCTAGGAAAACAAACCATTTACATGGAACTAAGTTGGTTTTCATAGCTGGTTGGGGAAATCCTTAGTCTTTCTTGTAGTGATTGTCATGAGGTCAGCCAGAAGGACCTCATAGAATATGAGTTCTCTGACTGGGGCTGTTAACCTGGTCCAATCCGGGAGCCCTGACTGGCAAATATAAATAGGAGTGTCACAGGTTCTGTTCACTCAGAGCTGGCTCTGAGGAAGGATTTTCCATGTGTAAATAGAGGGTGACGTGGTGATGGGATATCAGCCTCTGTGGAGTTATTTCATTTCTGTCCCTCTCTCCAGAGGACTCTTGTTCACAAAGACCATTCGTAGCTGGTCCGTTAAACTGATCAAGCTCCTCCCCTCTGTGGCCCCCCTTACTGTCACCATCTGTTTTCTGGAGGCCCTGTTATATAATGATTTTACAGTCTGGAGGATGTATTTTCATCCAAAACCTATTCAAGTAACATTAGTTTTTTAAAAGTTCATTCATGGGATGAGGGCATATGGGTTGGGCCAGCATTTATTGCCCATCCCTAATTGCCCAGAGACCAGTTAAGAGTCAACCATATTGCTGTGGGCCTGGAGTCACCTACAAGGCCGGGTAAGGATGGTAATTTCCTTCCATAATGGGCATTAGTGAACCAGTTGACAATGGTCATCATTAGGCTCTTATTTCTTGATGTTTTTAGTGAATTCAAAATGCACTAACTGCTGAGGTATGATTCAAATCTGGGTCACCAGACCATTGCCTGGGTCTCTGGATTAACAGGCCAGCAATATCCAGAGGCCATTGCCTCCCCATGTGTCATATAAATGCCAGGAAATAATCATCTCCAATAAAGAGAAAATCTAACCACCCCTTGATATTTTATGGAATTACCATTACTGAATCCCCTGCTAACAATATCATAGGGGTTCCCATTGACCAAAACTTCAACTGGACTCACCACATAAACAGTGACTACAAGAGCAGGTCAGAGGCTTGGAATACTGTGTTGAGTAACTCCATTCCTGACCCTCCAGTCCTTGTTGACCATCTACAACAGACAAGTGAGGAGTGTGATGGAGTACTCTCCATGTGCTTGGATGGGTTCAGCTCCAAAAACACCCAAGAAGCTTTACCCCTCTTGGTAGGTACCATATCCACAAACCTCCACTCCATCCACCACTGATGTTCAGTAGCACCTGTGTGTACTATCTACAAGATGCACTGGAGAAATTCATCAAAGATCCTTAGACAGCACCTTCCAGAAGTACAAGGGCAGCAGATACATGGGAACACCACCATCTACATGTTCCTCTCAAGCTACTCACCATCCTGACAGGCAAATATATCATGCTTTCTTCATGTCACTGGGTCAAAGTCCTGGAATTCCCTTCATAAAGGCATTGTGAACCTACAATCAGTGCAGGACTGCAGCGCTTCAAGAGGGCAGCCCACCAGCACTTTCTCAAGGGCAACTAGGGATAGGCAGTAAATGCTGGCCTATTCAGCAACACTCACATACCACAAATAAATAAGAAATGTCTAAACTGTCAGAGGTTTAAATGCTGCTCTACAGCCTCTTGCTCCACTTCAGTGTCCATTCCTCAATTAGTTTTATTAAGATCCATAGTTCCAGGGGTTAGAAGGGTATACAATCAGTTAAACCATGGTCAATTGTCATTCTATTGCCAGCACCAATTGGAAGGCATCGACCCCTCTCCTTTTCCAATCCCATCTCCTTACATTCAGCTTAGATAAACCAGACCCAGCTTCTAAATCTCCAGCAGACTAATTATTTTGGGTTTTAGCCATGATGGTGCCTTGATCATTCTGACTTATTATACAATTTCTTACAGTTTTAACCGCTTAATGAATGAACCGTGGCTCACTCCTTTTATGCTGTTATACTATATTGCTAAAATACTTCATAAGCAACAGTGTAAAACCTGAGGGGATTATTTCCCTCGCAGGGGATTCTAAAACTAAAAGGACATCATTTAAAAGTAAAGGGCTACCCAGTTAACCCAGACATGAGAAGGAATTTCTTCTCTCAGAAAATTCGTAGTCATTGGAATTCTCTTCTTCAATGGAGGCTGGATTATTGAATATATTCAACACATTCGAGTTTAAGGTAGACAGATCTTTGATCTACAGGGGAGTCAGGTGCTATGGAAGCAAATTGGAAAGCGGAGTTAAGACTACAACGGGATGATCTTATTGAATTAGAGTGTAGCATCAAGGAGTTCAAATACTTACTTATGCTTCAATTTCTTGCAATCTTATAATATTTTTATTAGATTCCCTACAATGTGGAAACAGGCCATTTAGCCCAAGTCGTCCACATTGACCCTCCAAAGAGTAACCCACACAGACTCCTTTCCCTACATTTACCCCTGACTAATATGCACCTAATGCTATGGGCAATTTAGCATGGCCAATTCACCTGATCTGCACATCTTTGTGGGAAGAAACCAGAGCACTCAGACAAAACTCACACAGACACAGGGAATATGTGCAAACTCCACACAGACAGAGGCCCAAGGTGGGAATCGAATCCGGATCCCTGTCGTTGAGAGGCATTGCTAACCACTGAACCACGGTGCCACCTTATAGCAAAGCACTTTGGAATATCTTGACATTGTGAAGGGCACAATATATTTCAGGCTCTTTGTTTAAATACCTCTAAGCACAGAATATTCATTATTTAATAGAGTTCCTTCTTTTAATTGGGTACTTATAGTTTAAATATGAGTTACATTAATCAGATGATTTGAAATACTGGTCTTTTACCATTCGCTTGTGAACTGTATTGTTAGCGAAATGAGCAAGAATGAAAATGTTCAAAAGGTCACAGCATTTGAAGTATCATTAAATATAGATAGAATGTAAACAGTTTATGTTTGAGTGGTGAATAATTCACAGAGGAGAGTTTGGGAATTGATGTTTTAATCACTTATATTCAGCTGTAGAAGCTTCCAACAAGGTAGCGATAATATTTTACACAGAGCATAATGCGTACAGCAAGTTTCTTAAAGTGGTTAAGTGGTGTGGGAATTCTTTCATTGCACTTAAGTAATTGATGTAAAGCATTAATTCTTAATTTCTCAGGCACCTTCTATTATATGAGGAACAGGATATAAATATCAGCTGTCTTGTTAAGGGAAGAGATTAAAAGTTAAATGCAAAAACATTGTTAAAAAATAGATCTATTTAAATATTTAGTAAGAACTCCAATGGCTTTTTTTGAAGCAATCAAGTAGATGGTCTCATCATCTCCCCAAGCTTTCAGCAGCACATCTGAAGACACAGGATGAGGGTTGATACTCTGATTAAGGTAGGGATGGGAGAGATGATGGAGTAAGAAGGGTAAAGGGATAGGAGACATCCCGTTATACATATGAACTCTAAGCCCTAATCAAGCACTCCATAGTTCCTCATGAGGGTGAAGTTATCCACAGACACAACTTGCACCATCCACGATTGCAATGTCTGTCCACATGTAGAGCTGTTTCTTCAATTAAACTCAAGCAGAGTTGACTAGTCAAGTTTTGTCTGGAGTCCAGGTGACAGTATCACTGTAGAAGCCATAATAACGCAGGGGTGTCTGCAGTATTAGAACCAAATGGTTAATTCCTGCCTAGAAGCCCAGCAAATGAAATCATCAGTTTATTCTATTTGAGCTTATAATTTGTATTTAGCTGTTTTATTCCAGTTAGAATTTTGCAAACCTGAAGAAAATGTAATATTAATTCTGTTTTGGTAAATAAATCCCTAAATCAACTTGTGAGAAACTGGTGATATTTGAGAATTAAAGAGTACATGAATTTGAACTTTATATGTGATCCCATGAAGGAAATGCTTGAATATTCATGCTGTAGAGTAACCTTTGTATTTGGAAAGTTGCAGGTGCCCTAGTTACCAGTACTGAAAGATTCTTAAAGTAATTGTAACAACACAGACAAATATAAACATATAGGACAGCAAGTTTCCTGAATGTGCAAAAGCTTGACCCACAACTATCAAGAAAAACTGATGGATTGCAAAATGGCCATGAATCTGCAATGCTGAGCAACTTCTGTCAGTAAATGGTGGCACCAGAGCTGAGTGGGTGGGATTGTTCTCCTTATTTGGTTTCATAACACTGCTTTCCCTTACTTGCGTCAAGAAAGTACATGAGCACCTAAGCTTTGTATGTTTGTGTAAATTTGTAAATTATAATAATTGAGTACAATGTTTTATACGTAGTGGAACTTTAAGAATGCACAAATCAAATCTGAGGGCAGGTTCAGTGAATTTGCATTACTATTGTTATAGTCCAGCCTCAAACTCATGCTCTGCTTTGGTGAAATTCTGTGCCAAATTACAGACTCATTGATCTTGAATGTTATTTCATGTTAGAAAAGAAAAAGTAAATAAAGTACCCTTTGGAAACTGTGTGACTCACTCTCATCTTGTGTTGATTAACTGTTTCCATAGTTTCAGTGCCAATAGAAGGCTTTGTCACACTTTCTGCTTGATTCCAGCTGTTTGCTAATTTTTGTTATGTTAGCTTGAAGCTCAGGTGAAGAATCACTGGCCCCTGTATTAGAAAAACATGATTCAAGCATCATTACAGACTTAAGCATCTAAATTAAACTGACAGTCCAGTGTGGTACAGAAGCAGCCCTAATGGGTTACCTTATTAAATCAAGGTCCCATTTGTGTCTTCAACTGGGTGATGTCAAAGACCTCACAGCACTATATAACGATGAAGAGCAGTGACTTGGAAGTTAACAATATAATACCACTAACAAGAAAATATAAAGTATGTTCAGTTAACCTGGCAGTGGTCAGGAAAATGCTGAGGTCTTAACATTGCATATTGAAAATAATAGTGGGATCAGACACAGTTAACAGTTTCACAAAAGGTAAATTGTTTTTGAGACATTTCTTTTTAACTGCAGTGGGCAGAGGTAATGTTTTTGCACTGTTTGCTCATCTGCTTGTAAATAATAAGTGTTGAAAACTAATGGACAGATTTCTGGAAATCTTGGTGTATAGATAGAGTATGACCTAATGGAGAACTGATTAGATCTTGGGGCAAAGATGCACATGGCAGAATTACTTTAAAAGGGTCTGTTAACACAGAGATAAGGCCAATTGATTTTGTTTTATTAGAATGCTGCAGGCTGTTTATTTTGAATGTTCAAAGTTTTAGAATATTGCGAATTATCTTAGCTGCTGCTGTGAAATTTGCCATACTTGTCAAAATTTGAGTAGAGTTTTCAAAGTAGGTTGCTAAATGCAAAATGACCTGAGTTATTTTCAGTGAGATGAAAGCTATATATTTCACTTTTTTCAATTATAATTATACAACCTAAAAACATAAAAGGAAAAGCCTTAGTTTTATGGGCCAAAAGATCAGTTAGGAGCACAGAGATGTTATAAATTTTATTTTACATTTAATTAATACTGCATGGGAGAGTGGGAGCTCAACTGAGTACTCTCTTCATTGTGCAGATGCAAATGGAAGCATATATTAAGATAACTAGTAGAATATTATGATGTTGAAAAGTCATTCAATAGGTACCATTCAAAACGTCTGTATGCAAGTTAAGTACTCATGCAGTTGAGAATAATATATTAGCATGGACAGAGAATTTGTAAATGATCAGAAAGTAAAGAATGAGCATAAAAGAGGTATTTTCAAGTTGACAAGCTGGAACTAGTGCAATGGCACAAGAATTAGTGCAGGACCTCATCTACTTACCATCTATATTAAAGATTTGGGTGAAAAGAATTACAGTGGTAGATCCAAGTTTGCTGGAAACATAAGGCTAGATGGGAATACAAGCTGAGGACGCAAAGAGGTTGCACTGAGATATGGACAGGTTAAGTTAGCGAACAATGAGATGCAAGCTGGAGGACAATTTCAGAAAACACAATGCTCTTCACAATGGCAAAAGTTTTTTTAAATAACATGTAACTTACAAACATTGGTGTTCAGGGAAATTTGAATGTACTTGGGCAAGGAACACAGATTTAACAAGCGAGTTAGAAGCCATATGGATGTAACTCCCATTGCAAAGGGATTGGAGTACGAGTATACTGTAGGTTTGCTTCAATTTTATACAAGGATATAGAATACTGTACATATTTTAGTCTTCAAATTTAAAGAAAATTAAACTTGTCATGGTGGTGGCCCAGAGAAATTTCACCACATTGCTATCTGCGATGATAGCAAACTTGGATTATTTTGGAATGACAGAGTTTTACTATGGTGAAGACCCCCAATAAATTGATATAATTTCTTAATTTAGTTGTGCAAACCACATCAGGAATGAGACAAACAGAAACTTGGAGTAACAGAGCTGATACTGATCACAAATATCCACTTTTCTTTGGTCAAAAGCATCAAGCATACTCATTTCAAATTATCATATAGACACATAAAAGATGAATGAGCAATTGATTTAGATTAGATTCTTTACAGTATGGAAACAGGCCCTTCGGCCCAACAAGTTCATACTAACCCTCCAAAGAGTAATCTACCCAGACCCATTCCCCTTTATTTACCACTGCCTAATGCACCCAACACTATGGTTTATCAGGAAAGATTTACCAGGATTTTGCAGAGTATGAAAGGTTTAAGTTATAAAGAAAGACTGGATAGACTGGGACCTTTCTCACTGGAGTGGAGGAGGTTGAGAGGCGAAGTGATAGAAGTTTATAAAATAATAAAAAGGTATAAACAGAGTCATCTTTTCCCTAGGATGGGGGATTTCAAGACTGGGGGCACATTTTTAAGGTGAGAAGAGTGTGATTTAAAAAAGACCTGAGAGGTAATCTTTTGTACACAGAGGGTGGTTTGCGTGTGGAATGCACTCCCTGAGGAAGTGATGGATGCAGGTACGATTAAAAATTTTAAAAGACATTTGGATGGCTACATGAATAGGAAAGGTTTGGAGGGAGATGGACCAGGAGCAGGCAGGTGGGATTGGTTTAGTTTGGGATGATGTTTGGCATGGACTGGTTGGACTGAATGGTCTGTTTCCATGCTGCATGACTCTATGACTGTCTCACGCAGTGGCCATTCGTTGAAGGTTATAATTTATGTGACCTCCTACCCAGCAGTTGTCTGCTAGGAAAGGCACCCAAATATGAATAAGAAACAGGGCTAGCATAAGGGAAAACATCTGCTGACATCTTTTCTTCAGACCTAGTCACGGGAACTACACTGACCTGGGTTTTTGTTCATATAATTCCACTTATGTTCATGTACTATAATCTTCAAAATCCATCAGAAATCCACCAATGAGACTGCACTCACCACCCATACCCTCAACTTTACCCAGGATTACTTTTAGAATACAGAGCAGGCCTTTTGGCCTTGTAGATTTCTGTTCATATTAATGCTCCACACATGCCTCTTTCCATTTGTTTCTCATCTAAGTTTACCATATTAATACTAAATTTCTTTTTACGCCTCAAATTATTGTCTCGAATACTCTTTAATGCAAATATGTAATTCAATTCAACCACACCTTGTCTAAGGGAATGTTCTCTGCATTGTCGGGGTGAAAAATTTTCTTTTCAAATCCCTATTGGATATTTTGGTGACTATCATTTATTTATGCCCATTATGCTGTTCCCCAGGAGAGAAGACATTCTCCCTGTATCATTAAAATATTTTTTAATTTAAAAGCTCTTTAGACCTTTGTTAGGGACTAGGTCAGAACCTATCAAAATATTTTAAGAAAGTAGTCTAGACCTTAACTTTTCTCATTTTAAAGGCAGATGTGAAGTGAATATCCCAGGTGTGACGCAGCTGTTCAAACCACTTGGCTTTAAAAAAATATAATTTAATTAAACACTACAGTTGAAACATAAACCAAAGAAAACAGAATTTAGAATAACTTAGCTACTGGAAACTTAACTGACGCAGCAACTTAATTAAGGAACTGTTCCAATTTCCATAACATCCCATAAACACACCTCTTGGCAAAAGGTAACTTCAAACACAGGTTCCTATAGGCAGGAGAGATTTCAGAGAGAAAAGCCAGTCAAGAATCATCTGCTAAAGCATGGAACCTTTTTGCACTATAGCAGCTTCTCTGCTACAACTAAACTAGGAAAAAAACCCTCTCCTGCCAAGGAGACATTTCTAGAAATTTCAGCACCTCTGCTTTACGACCTCTCTTGAAAAAAACGCAAGGACAAAATAACCTTGTTAAAGTGACAGCATTGCCACACCTTTGTCTTCTTTATTCAAGGGAAATGAAACACAACTTGTCAATCCAATCCCAACGTATATAGGCTTGTATGTCTGTTACCTCCCTTGTAAATTTTTCTCTGCACCCTCTCCATTACCTTAACATTTACTTAACAACGCGACAAACAGAAAAGTGCTCAGTGCTCCGTGTGTATTCTTACCGACATTCCCTCTGAGTTTAGTAAAACCTTCCAATGTTTTCATTGCTCAAGGAGGTTAGACACTAAAGCTTTTTCTTGCCCTCATCAAAACTAAGAGGCAAGAAATAGCCGTATGCAAAGAGGAACAGAATGCGAAAGGGCACTGATTGGTTCAGTCACCATTGACAAGGAGATGCAATAAGGACAGTTAACTGTCAATCTTAATTCTCAGACCAGCTTAGTAGACTCTGAGTGGGCAGTACATTGCCATGGGGATACAAAATTTGGCTGTCTCCATAATCCCTTTTTTTTTGAACAAATTTCTTTATCCTACCTAAAACAGAGTCATGAAGATTTGTGTGTGCTGCCTCTAGCTTGAAATATGCATCACACTGCAGGCCTGGCTGATGATCTTAAACTGGTCTCTGGTGTAACTTTTCGCACAGTCCACATTATTAAATGACTTCCAATAGCAGAACCAAGCATAATGTTGGATATATAGTGTATTTTTGTCCTTGCTAACCCATGGCACAACTTCTAAGAATGGATGCCGTTGAATTCCAAAATTCCTCTATCCCATTTGGACTTGTATCTTCCCAAACATGTACTGACCTCCTTACTCTTTCAACCACAATGTACCACCACACATGGTCTATGTTGAACTTCATTTACAAATTATTTGTCCATTTTGCAAGTTTGTAAATATGCTTCTTTAACTTATTACAGTCCTCTTCACTATGACATACCCCAAAAACCACTCCCCCTCCCTGACACCCCACCCTGCACAATTTGGTGTCATTATTTAATTGATTGTGAATTGTTTGGGACAAAAACATCTACTGACATCAAAACCAATTCTGCCTTTATGCCATTTTTTACATGAATCCCAGTTCTTCCTGATGTTAATGTAGAAACACAGACTAATCTCTTCAATGTTTTTAATGCCATTATCAAACGCTCCAAACCCCTCCCTGAAATAAGTGCTCACACTTTTTAATTATCCATGGGCAAAACTAATATTCCCCCATTGAACCATAAAACCTCGGTAGTGGATGCCATGTGACTGTGTGGGAAAAGATCTGCCACCCTGCTTACACATAACAGGCCCACACAGAACATAGGAAAGCATACTATACCAAAAACACCCAGAATGCCTCAGCAGGGACCAAGCAGGCTGACAAGTGAAATCAGACAGCACTTGCAGCCAAGGGAATAGACTTCCCAAAACTCACTACAATACCAGATAAACGACAGCTGTCCCAAAGTCCCAAGGGCAGTCTCATGACTCAACAATACCAAAGCCACACAAAAGAAAGGTCAGAGAGACACCAACGGACCCTGCTCCCAGGACAGGAACAATGTAAGCACCTTACTCACCTATCAGCGAAGAAGACTGGAATCTCCGGACCCATTGATACTGTCAGGATGTTGCATTGTATCGAGAATCAGGGCATTCATCCGATAACTGTTGTTCAATAATCATCATTGTAACTAGATTATTCCCTTTCCAAATACATTGTATCCTTCCACAGTTTTAATTAACCTTATTGCACCAGATTCCTATAAAACCTGGCTTAATCCTCAACTCGAGGAAGAGAACCCTTGATCTGCCTGTACAGACTGTCAGTTCTGGGTCAGCCTAGTCAATTTCTCTTCCAGTGATATCGCTTGTAATAAACATCATAACAATTTCACTCAATCTGGTTTGTATGGTCTCTGCTTTATTGGGCTAATTTCTCCAACAGACTGACAAATTGTTCAGGTCTGAAAGCATAAAATGATCCCGTCAGCCACTTCCAGAAAGATTGCAAGTAAGACTTCTGCCACTGTGCATGTAAATAAGTGACATGAGATTAACATCCACTTGGAGAAAGTCTCCAATCCCACAATATTAACAGTCAAGCTACTCCATGGATATTTAATTACAGCAAAATAAAGAAATTCTTTTCCTTCAATGAAATTATTTGCAGTAATGAATCTGCACATCATGCCTATTTTCTCAACCCGTGCAATTGCTGTGTGGGTTACGGCCCATTCTGATGACCACAGTAATGTAGGTCCTGCATCACAATCACTAACTTGCTATTGTTTACAGATCAGTCTATCAAGAACACAATTCCATTTACAGCCCTGTTCTCTGAACAGGCAGAAATGATTGCTGCCTTTACATGGGACCTCCAGCCCCTGATAGATTTGGCCAGGTGAGTTATATATGAATTCGAAGCAAAAATAGACCATTTGTCCCTTGACGCTGACTCTGCCATTCAATAAGATCATGGCTAATCTGATTATTGTTCTCAATTCCACATCCCCATCTAAACTTGATTCCTTTTTTTTGGAAAAGCACAGCAGGTCAGGCAGTATCCGAGGAGCAGGAAAATCGACGTTTCGGGCAAAAGCCCTTCATCAGGAATCCTGTGCCACACTGTTGGGGGTGTCACTGCTGGGGATATTGGAGGTGCTGATTCTTACCTGAGACATTAAGCTAAGACTCCTCAGTGAATGTTAAAGATTCCACTGTGCATTCTTTTTAAAGGGGCGAACAGCGACTCTGGTACCCTTTTCAACTTTTAATTTTCAGTTAACATCGATTTAAAAGATCATTCATCTCATTGGAATGGTGTGTGTATAAACAACTTGCCACCCATACCTGCATAGTGTAATCTTGAGACATCAGACAGGTTATAGTAGTGTCAATAATTATGGTTAAGATAGAGATTAGCAAATTTCTCATTACCAGTGGTGTACAGAGTTATCAGGATGGAGTAAGTAAAAGGCATTGAAATGTTAAATGCCTTTAACACATACATGCATAATGTTAGATTAGATTCCCTACATATAGAAACAAGCCATTTGGACCAACAAGTCCACATCAACCCTCTGAAGAGTAACCTAACCAGACCCGTTCCCCTACATTTTTCTCCGGACTAATGTACCTAACACTTGAGGTAATTTAGCATGACCAATTCACCTGACCTGCACATCTTTGGATTGTGGGAGGAAACCCACAGAGGCATGGGGAGAATGTGCAAACTCCACACAGACTGAGGTGAGATTCAAACACAGGTCCCTGGCACTGTGAGGCAGCACTCAGCCACCATACTGCCCAAGGAGAACAGGTATTCTGATAATTGCAATACAATGTTTATAGGTAGGATTACAGCAAGTGATTCCTAAAGCAGCACGGTGGTTCAGTGGTTAGCACTGCTGCCTCACAGTGCCAGGGAGCCGGGTTCAATTCCACTCTTGGGCATGTGGGTTTCGTTTGGGTGCTCTAGTCTCCTCCCACAGTCCAAAGATGTGCAGGTTAGGTGGATTGGTCATGCTAAATTGCCCATAGTGTCCAGGAATGTGCAGGCTAGCTGTGTTAGCAGTTTGAAATGCAGGACTATGGAGATAGGGTCGGAAGGTGAGTCTAGGTGGGATGTTCTTCAGAGTCAGTGTTGACCTGATGGGCCAAATGGCCTGCTTCCACACTGGGGTTATTTTATGATTTTGTGAAGGACCATGTGCAGAGCTTTCCACAGGCTCTATCTGGCATCTTCTTAAACACTGTAACTTTATGTTGTAATCCTTTGTTCTAAACACTGCTGTTACTACCTAATACTGCAAAATTAACAAGATAGGAATATTCAGCCTATTGCGCTTGCTGTGCCATTCTATATGATCGTGGCAGATTTAACATTTCAATACCTTTTTACTCACTCCATCCTGATAACTCTGTACACCACTGGTAGTGAGAAATTTGTCAATCTCTACCTTAACTATATTTATTGACACTACTATAACTTGTTTAATTTTTCAAGGTTATATATAGATAAAGGTCACCCAGAATTATACCACACCTACAACACATATTTCTACTTGCATGACTCATCCTACATCTGAGTAATATCTCTGCATTTCCTTCAAGTGAGTGGAGGATTCTTCTAGTTAATAGAAAGGGAATGAAGGATACCTTGTCTCCTAAAGATGAAATTGTGTCTAACCAGCCACCCTGTATCACCTCCCTTGTCAGAAGCAGGTAGGATAAAGGGACCACAGGGTATAAGCATGGTAACTCAAAAAGGTGATCTTGATGGAAGGCTTCATATTGTTGAGTAGAAATCAATCTTGTAGGTGCCTAGCAATTAGGGGAGTGACAGGCAGTGACATAATTGTTTTTATTGGTGTACTTCATCCCTCAGGGTAATGGCAACTGAAGGACCAGCCAGAGCAATGTCTCACCTCAATTATAACAAAGGCAAGTTTACCAAAGAGGAACAGCCAGAGAGGGAGGTTTTTAAGGAAGTGTCTAACTGACTTAAATAAATTTTTCGAGGAGGTGATGAAAGTGATCAATGAAGGTAGAGCAGTGGATGTTGTCTACATGGATTTTAGTAAGGCATTTGACGAGGTCCCTAATGGTATGCTCAACCAGAAGATTAAGGTGCAGGGGTCGACGGTGATTTGGCCGCATGGATTCAGAATTGGCTTGCCCATGGAAGGTAGTGTGTAATGAGGAAGGATGTTTGTCAGGCTGGAGGTCTGTGACAAGTGGTGTTCCGCAGACATATGTACTGGGACCTCTATGTTTGTGATATATATAACTGACTTTGAGAAAATGTAGATGGGTTGGTTAGTAAATTTGCAGACGATACAAAGATTGGTGGAGTTGCATATAGTGTAAAAGATTGTCAAAGGATATAGATCAGTTGCAAATATGGGTGGAGAAATGGCAAATGGAGGTTAATCCAGGTAAGTGTGAGATGCTGCTCTTTGGGAGATCAAATGTTACGGAAAAGTATGCAGTTAATGGCAGGACCCTGAACAGCACTGTAGATCTTGGGGTTCAAGTCCATAGCCTACCTGAAAGTGGCCATGCAAGTAGATAGGATGGTAAAGAAGGTGTATGGCATCCTTGCCTTGTTTGGTCAAAGAATCAGGATGTCATGTTGAAGTTCTATAAGACTTTGGTTAGGCCACACTTAGAGTACTGCATTCAGATCTGGTTGCCTCATTACAGGAAGGATGTGGACGCTTTGGAGATGGTACAGAAGAGGTTTAGATTAGATTACAGTGTGGAAACAGGCCTTTCAGCCCAACAAGTCCACACCCAGCCGCCGAAGCGCAACCCACCCATACACCTACATTTACCCCTTACCTAACACTACGGGCAATTTAGCATGGCCAATTCACCTGAGCTGCACATCTTTGGACTGTGGGAGGAAACCGGAGCACCCGGAGGAAACCCACTCAGACACGGGGAGAACGTGCAAACTCCACACAGTCAGTTGCCTGAGGCGGGAATTGAACCCAGGTCTCTGGCGCTGTGAGGCAGCAGTGCTAACCCCACTGTGCCACCGTGCTGCCCTTTTTTGGAATATAATTTATAGGATAAAATTTACCAAGATGCTGCCTAGATTAGAGGGTATGAGCTTTAAGGAGAGGCTAGAAAAACTCAGGTTGTTTTCTCTGGAGCAGTGGAGGCTGAAGGAAGATTTGAAAGAAGTCTAGAAAATGATGAGATAGGGTTGAAGGTCAGAATCTTTTTCCCAGAGTTGAAGTGTCTAAAACAAGGAGGCATGCTTTTAAAGTAAGAGGGGGAAAGGAGATGTGAGGAGCAAGTTATATGACAAATTATATGAGGGACTTTTAGATAAGTACATGAACATGTGAGAATGGAGGGATATGGACCGAGGGCAGGCAGGTGGAATTAGTTTAATTTGGTTTCAGGTTTGGCACAACATCATGGGCTGAAGGACCCCTTCCTGTGCTGTACTGTTCTATGTTCTATGTTCCGTGTTCTAAATTAAGGAGAGCATCAAGTTGAAAGTAATGGTGTACAATTCTATAAGATTAGTGACAAGTTAATGATTGGACACAATATTTATTTTGAGAAATGCAAATAATGGCTGAAAGAAATTAGAGTACAGGAAGTAACCAAATGTATAAAAACAGGTTGTAGGAGTTTGTACAGGTATTTAAAAAATGTAAGGAGGAGCTAAAGAGAATGTTGCTCATCTTGAGAGTGATTCTTGGGCATTAACAGGGGAAAATATCTGTTCAGTGCATTGATTAATTATGCAAAATATGAAATTGATGGATGTACTGAACAGATATTTTACATCTGTTTTGACTGTAGAAGACATAAATAACATCTCAGAAATAATTGTTAAACCAAATGTCGGAAGGTCACATTCACCAGGGAAGGGGTACTGAGAAAATTATTACAACTAAAAGCTGACAGGTTCTGAGGTTCTGATGGACACCACCCTCGGCATTAAAAGTAGTGGCTATTAAAACATAAACTCATTCATTTATATTTTCTAAAATTCCCCAGATTTTGGATCAGTCCCATCAGACTGTGAAATAGCAAATTTAACCCTTTCTATTCAAGGAAGGAAATAGAAAGTAAGAAATGACAGATCTGTTAAGTTTAACATGGATTCTAGGGAAAGTGCTGGAATCTAATATTAAAAAGATTATAGCAGAACACTTAGAAAACCTTAGTACAATCAGGCAGAGTCAACATGGGTTTGTAAATTGTGTTTGATTAATTTATCCAAACTCTTTCAGGAACAACAAGCAATAGGAATAAATGTAACCTGGAAATGTGCTGTTCTTGAATTTCTAGAAGGCTTTCAATCATGTGTCTAAGATTATTGCATTAATTAAGAGCTCATGATGTTGGGGATAAACATAGTAGCAAGAATAGAGGATTGGGTTGGCTAACAGGAAGCAGAGGAAAGGCATAGATGGGTATTTTCATGTTGTTAAGAGGTAACAGATAGAGTTTCTGAGGGCTTGGGGCTAAGGTCTCAATTGTTTACAATCTAAATCAATTATTTGGATGAAGGGATCAAATGTATGGTTTTTAAAGTTGCTGATGGCAGAAAGATAGATGGGAGAATAAGAGCTGAGGAATACGTAGGGAGCTGAAAAATGTGTTGCTGGAAAAGCGCAGCAGGTCAGGCAGCATCCCAGGAGCAGGAGAATCGACGTTTCGGGCATAAGCCCTTCTTCAGGAATGAGGAGGGTGTGCCAAGCAGGCTAAGATAAAAGGTATGGAGGAGGGATTTGGGGGAGGGGCGTTGGGAATGCGATAGGTGGAAGGAGGTTAAGGTGAGGGTGATAGGCCGGAGAGGGGGTGGGGGCGGAGAGGTCAGGAAGAAGATTGCAGGTCAAGAAGGCAATGCTGAGTCTGAGGGTTGGGACTGAGATAAGGTGGAGGGAGGGGAAATGAGAAAGCTGGAGAAATCTGCATTCATCCCTTGTGGTTGGAGGGTTCCTAGGCGGAAGATGAGGTACTCTTCCTCCAGACGTCGTGTTGCCATGGTCTGGCGATGGAGGAGGCCAAGGATCTGCATGTCCTTGGCGGGGTGGGAGGGGGAGTTAAAGTGTTCAGCCACAGGGCAGTTGGGTTGGTTGGTGCGGGTGTCCCAGAGGTGTTCTCTGAAACATTCCGCAAGTAGGCGGCCTGCCTCCCCAATGTATAGGAGGCCACATCGGGTGCAGCGGATGCAGTAAATGATGTGTGTGGAGGTGCAGGTGAATTTCTGATGGATATGGAAGGATCCCTTGGGGCCTTGGAGGAAGGTGAGGGGGGAGGTGTGGGGGCAAGTTTTGCATTTTTTGCGGTTGCAGGGGAAGGTGCCGGGAGTGGAGGTTGGGTTGGTGGGGGGGTGTGGACCTGATGAGGGAGTCGCGGAGGGAGTGGTCCTTCTGGAACGCTGATAGGAGAGGGGAGGGAAATATATCCTTGGTGGTGGGGTCTGTTTGGAGGTGGCGGAAATGACGAAGGATGATACGATGTACCTGGAGGTTGGTGGGGTGGTAGGTGAGGACCAGTGGGGTTCTGTCCTGGTGGCGATTGGAGGGGCAGGGTTCAAGGGCGGAGGAGTGGGAAGTGGAGGAGATGCGGTAGAGAGCATTGTCAACCACGTCGGGGGGGAAATTGCGGTCTTTGAAGAAGGAGGCCATCTGGGTTGTTCGGTATTGGAATTGGTCCACCTGGGAGCAGATGCGATGGAGGCGAAGGAATTGGGAATATGGGATGGCATTTTTACAGGGGGCAGGGTGGGAGGAGGTGTAATCTAAATAGCTGTGGGAGTCAGTCAGTTTATAGTAAATGTCCGTGTTGAGTCAGTCGCCCGAGATAGAAATGGAGAGGTCTAGGAAGGGGAGGGAAGAGTCTGAGACGGTCCAGGTAAATTTGAGGTCGGTGGTGGAAGGTGTTAGCAAAGTGGATGAACTGTTCAACCTCCTCGTGGGAGCACGAGGTAGAAATGGAGAGGTCTAGGAAGGGGAGGGAAGAGTCTGAGACGGTCCAGGTAAATTTGAGGTCGGTGGTGGAAGGTGTTAGTAAAGTGGATGAACTGTTCAACCTCCTCGTGGGAGCACGAGGTAGAAATGGAGATGTCTATGAAGGGGAGGGAAGAGTCTGAGACGGTCCAGGTAAATTTGAGGTCGGTGGTGGAAGGTGTTAGTAAAGTGGATGAACTGTTCAACCTCCTCGTGGGAGCATGAGGTAGCGCCAATACAGTCATCGATGTAGCGGAGGAAAAGGTGGGGGGTGGTGCCAGTGTAGCTGCGGAAGATGGACTGTTCCACATATCCAACGAAGAGGCAGCATAGTTGGGGCCCATGCGGGTGCCCATAGCTCCTCCTTTGGTTTAGAGGCAGTGGGAGGATTGGAAAGAGAAGTTGTTCAGAGTGAGGACCAGTTTAGTCAGTCGAAGGAGGGTGTCAGTGGAAGGGTACTTGTAGTTTCGGCGGGAAAGGAAGAAGCGAGAGCTTTGATGCCTTCGTGATGGGGGATGATGGAGGTGTATAGGGACTGGATGTCCATGGTGAAGATAAGGTGTTGGGGGCCGGGGAAGTGAAAATCATGGAGGAGGTGGAGGGCGTGGGTGGTGTCCCGAACGTAGGTGGGGAGTTCTTGGACTAAGGGGGACAGGACCGTGTCAAGGTATGTAGAGATGAGTTCAGTGGGGCAGGAGCAGGCTGAGACGAAGGGTCGGCCGGGGCAGTCAGGTTTGTGGATTTTGTGCAGGAGGTAGAAACAGGCAGTGCGGGGTTGTGGGACTATGAGGTTGGAGGCGGTGGATGGGAGATCCCCTGAGGTGATGAGGTTATGGACGGTTTGGGAGATGATGGTTTGGTGGTGAGAGGTGGGGTCATGGTCAAGGGGGCAGTAGGAGGAGGTGTCCGCGAGCTGGCGTTTAGCCTCAGCAGTGTAAAGATCGGTGCGCCAAACTACCACTGTGCCTCCCTTATCTGCCGGTTTGATAATGAGGTTGGGGTTGGAACGGAGGGAGTGGAGGGCTGCACGTTGTGAGGGTGAGAGGATGGAGTGGGTGAGGGGGGTGGACAGGTTGAGGCGGTCAATATCATGGCGGCAGTTGGCTATGAGGAGATCGATGGCGGGTAAGAGGCCAGCATGGTGTGTCCAGGTGGATGGGGTGTGTTGGAGGTGGGAGAAGGGGTCATCAGAGGGTGGGCGGGAGTCCTGGTTGGAGAAGTAGGTGCGGAGGCGAAGGCGGCGGAAGAATTGTTAGATGTCTCGCTGCGTGTTCAACTCGTTAATCCAGAGGTGTAGGTGGATGAAGGTGAGGCCTTTGCTGAGGACTGATCTTTCATCCTCAGAGAGGGGGAGGTCTGGAGGGATGGTGAAAATACGGCAGGGCTGGGAGCTAGGACCTGGTGTGGGCTGGAGCTGGGAGTGGGGGCGGGGTTAGGCATGGGGACGGAGATCGGCGTGGGGGTGGAGATCGGTGCGGGGGCGTAGTTGGGCATGGGGGCGGAGTTCGGTGTGGGGGCAGAGATCGGCGCGGGGGCGGAGATCGGCGTGGGGCGGAGACGCATGCGGCGTGGTCGTTGTGCAGGTGAGTGACGTCACTGGGGACGGAAGTGGCTGCTGCGATGGCAGAAACGGTGTTGTTCCTGGTGGTTGTGGACCCTGCGGAGGCCGTGAATCTGTCGCCGATGGTCTTCCAGGCGGTTGTCTGGGCGGCGATCGCAGAGGCTGCATGGTCGGAAGGGGCGGAAGTGACGTCATGGTTCGCAGCGGCGGTTGCTGCAGTGGCCGCGTGGTTAATGGCACCTGAGCGGTTGGTCTGAACGTAGTCCAGAGTCCATGCGGGGTCAATCGGTTCTGTAGACAGGTGCTGAGGAAGGAGATGATGCTGTGGAAGACATAGGGAGTCTGGAAAGAGATAAATATAGATAAGTGAGCGGGCTCATATTTGACAGATGAGATATAACGTGGAGAAATGTGAATATGCCCACACTTTGACTGAACTTTTTTTTAAAAAGGCATGTTATTTAAATAGAGATTGCAGAACACTGAGGTACAGAAGGGTTTGAGAGTTCTGGCACATGGATTACAAAACTTCAGTATACAGGTACAACAAGTGATAAGAAGGCAAGTGGAACGTTGTTTATTGAAACTTGAATAGAGCATAAATGTAGGGAAATTCTACTTAGTTGTATAAAGCATTGATGAGACAATATCTAGCGTTCTCCTTACTTCGAAGAGGACAAAGTGGCATTTGGAGCGGGTCTGAAGAGGTTCACTTGACTGGTTCTTGTGATGAAAGGATTACCTTATGAGAACTGTCTGGCTGACCCTGGGACCATTGGAATTTAGAAGAACACGAAATGATCTTATTGATCCTGAGAGAACTTGACAAGGTGGGTGCTGAAAGGATGTTTCCCCTCGTGGTAGAGATGAGAACTCGGAGACACAGTTTAAACAGAGTAGTCTCCAACTGAAGACTGAGATAAGGAGTACGTTTTGTCACAGAGGATCGTGAGTCTGTGAAACCTCCCTGTGGGACACTGCAGTGGAGGCAGTGTCCTTGAATAATTTTGAGACGGAGATAGATAAACATTGATTAACAAGAAAGTCAAAGGGAGGCCGAGAAGTGAAGTTAAGGCTATAGTCAAACCGGCCATGAAATCATTAAATGACAGAGCAGGTGTGAGAAACCAATTGCTTTACTCTTGCTCCTCATTTGTTATTATATATGTCCATATGACAGAGATTGCACTGCCTCCTTTTTCAGTCAATATCATTTCCATGCTGCTGCTGTCCATTCTATTTTGTGCTATTTTTGCTGACAAATTATCAATAGACAAAATATAACCTTGTCCCCTTGACAGTCAATGGTATTACCATTGCTGAATCTCCTCTTATAAACACTCTGGAGTTAAGCATTGTTCAGAAACTTGAGTGGATCTAGCTTATAAGTACTCAGGTTACAAGAGCAGGTAACAGGTTGGGAACTCTGCAGTTAGTAACCTCCCTCTTGATTGCCCAAAGCCTGTGCATTAGTTCCAAGGCATACGCCAGGAGGTGGATAGCACCTGTTGGTCTGGATGAATGTATCCCCAACAACACTCAAGAAGCTTGACACCATTTAGCATACCATCCACCGTCTTAAATATTCGCTTCCTCTGTGAGTGATAGTAGTGTACAAGTTTCTCTGCGGAAACTCATTAAGCCTCCTTTGACAGCACCCCTTCCAAACATGCGATAACCTGGAAGCACCAGGACATTTGATGCATGAGAACAGAATCCTCTGCCGGTTCCCCTCCAAACCATACATCATTCTGACTTGGAACGATGCCACCTTTCCCTCAGTGTGGGAAAAGATCTGCCACCCTGCCTACCCACAGTATGCCCACACAAAACATAGGAAATCAAACTTGGCCAAGCTACACCAGAAACACCCAGAATGCCTCAGCATTGACCAAACAGGCTGACAAATGAAACCAGACAGAACCATAGTCACTCGCAGACAAGAGAATACACTTTCCAAAACACACTAACAATAAGCTTCCTGGACCCAGTCAACACAGCTGTCCCAAAGCTCCGAGGACAGTCTGATAACACGGCAATACCAAAGCCACACAAAGGTCAGGTCAGACCGAGAGGCACCAAGGGACCTCGCTCCCAGGGCAGGAACAATGGAAGCACCTTACTGTTTCAAAAGATATATTCTCACCTACCTGCAAAGAGAGCTGGAATCTCCTGATCCCATCAAGAACTCATTGATACTTCACAGAGGCTCACTGAAGACATTACCTGGTATGGTGACGAACGTCTGAAAATGAACCTTCCAGCTCAGCAAGCAAACCTACATCCAGACTCATTGATACTGTCAGAATGTTGCATTGTATCAAGAATCAGGACATTCTTCCGATAACTGTTTTTCAATTATCATCATTGTAACTGGATTACTTAATTTCCAAGTATATTGTATCTGTCCCCATTTTAATTAACCTTATTGTACAAGATTCCAATAAAACCTAGCTTCATCCTCAATTCGAGGAAGACAACCCTTGATCTACCTGTACAGACTGTTAGTTCTGTGGCAGCCTCGTCATTCTCTCTTCCAGCGATATCGCTTGTAATAAACAGCTTGTCAATTTCACCCGACCTGGTTTGTGTGTGGTCTCTGCTTTATTGGGCTAATTTCTCTGATACGCAGGTTCAGAATCCTGGAAGTCCCATCCTAAAAACATTGTGGTGTACCCGCACTACGTGGTTCAACACGGCTGCTCACCACCACCTTTCAAGGGCGGTTAGGGATGGTCAACAAAAGCTGATTGATAACATCTATTCCCAGGAAAGAATACATTTAAAACATGCGGCACATTATCAAATCCCTTCTGTGCCACATCAACCTGTTACCTTTATTAACCTTGTCTGTTATGTTGTCAATTTTGACAGAGCGGCGAGGAGAGAAGGTGAGGTGAAGTGAGGGCTGCCGGGAAGGTAAGGGCTTAATTTATATTTGGGCTGTGGCTAAACCCAAGATACTACACGTGTAGTATCTCCCTCCAGACCCCCTCCTCCAACCGGAAGAAAAAGATTCTGTAAGGTAAGGCTTTTATTTCTTTCTTATCATTCTTTTTCATATACTTAAGTGCATTGTTTTGATTTTTATATAAAGCTAAGCTTACAATGCCAGGGGCCCTCAGACGCATGGCATGTGACTCTTGCTTGATGTGGGGGCTTAGGAACATGTCTGACGTTCCTGACTCTTACACTTGCAAGAAGTTTGTCCAGCTGCAGCTCTTGTTTGACTTCATGACCGCTCTTGAGCTGTGGATGGACTCACTGTGGAGCATCTGCGATGCTGAGGAGGTCATGGATAGCACGTTTAGTGAACTGGTCACATCGCAAGTTAGAATTGCTGAGGGAGACAATGAATGGGTGACCAAAAGACAGAAAAAGAGTAGGAAGGCAGTGCAGGTGTCCCCTGCGGTCATCTCCCTCCGAAACAGGTATACCGTTTTGGATACTGTTGGGGGAGATGGCTCACAAGGAAAGGGCAGCAGTTGTCAAAATCATGCCACTGTGGTGGGCACTATCGGAAGGGCGGGAAAAAGACTCGTAGGGCCATACTCATAGGGGATTCTATTGTAAGGGGAGTAGGTAGGCAGTTCTGTGGCTGAAAACGGGACTCCCGGATGGTATGTTGCCTCCCAGGTGCTCGGGTCGAGGATGTCACTGATTGGCTGCAGAGCATTCTAAAAGGGGAGGGTGAACAGCCAGTTGTCTTGGTGCATATAGGCACCAACGATATAAGTAGAAAACGAGATGAGGTCCTGAAAGAAGAATTCAGGGAGCTAGGAGAGAAGTTGAAGAGAAGATCCTCAAAGGTAGTGATCTTGGGATTACTACCAGTGCCACGTGCTAGCCAGTGTAGAAATGAAAAAATAGGCAGAGTGAACATGTGGCTTGAGAGATGGTGTTGGAGGGAGATGTTCAGATTTGTTGGACATTGGGACCAGTTCTGGGGAAGGTGAGACTATTACAAAATGGACGGTCTACATCTGAACCAGACTGGAACCAACGTCCTTGGGGGAGTTTTTGCTACTGCTATTGGGGAGGTTTTAAACTAATATGGCAGGGGACTGGGAACCAGAAGAGAAAACAAGTAGGCAGCGAGGTGGAGACTGGAGACTGTAAGAATCATGAAGATAGCATTAATAAAGGGAAGAGTAGGCAGGGAGCAGATGAATGCAAAAGAATTGGCCTGAAATGCATCTACTTTAATGCAAGGAGTATAGTGTGTAAGGCAGATGAACTTAGGGCTTGGATTGGTGCCTGGGAGTATGACGGTATTGCAATCACAGAGACTTGGTTGAAGGAAGGGCATGACAATTGGCAACTAAATGTTCCAGGGTATAGATGCTTCAGATTGGACAGGGAGGGAAGTAAAAGGGGGGGGGTGGGGTGGAGTTGCATTGCTGGTCAGGGATGATATCACAGCTGTGCTAAAGGAGGACACTATGGACGTCTTGAGTAGTGAGGCATTATGGATGGAGCTGAGAAATAAGAAGGGTGCAGTTACATTATTGGGGCTGTATTGCAGGCCTCCCAACAGTGAGCATGAGGTAGAAGAACAAATGGGTAAACAGATTATGGAAAGATGTAGAGGCAAAAGGGTAGTGGTGATGGGAGATTTTAATTTTCCCAACATTGACTGGGATACACTTAGCGTCAGAGGTCTGGATGGGGTAGAATTTGTAAGAAACGTCCAGGAGAGTTTTCTAGAGCAGTATGTCAATAGTCCTACGAGGGAAGGGGCCATATTGGACCTGGTACTGGAGGACGAGCCAGGAAGGTGGTAGAAGTTGCGGTGGGTGATTTCTTTGGGAACAGTAACCACAATTCTGTAAGTTTTAGAATACTCATAGATAAAGATGAGAGTGGTCCTAAGGGAAGAGTACTAAACTGGGCCAAGGCCAATTATATCAAAATTAGGCAGGAGTTCGGAAATGTGGATTGGACACAGCTATTTGAAGGGAAATCCACATTTAATATGTGGGACGTTTTCAAAGATAGGTTAAAGATAGTACAGGATAGGCATGTCATGTTGAAGGCAAAGGATAGGAAGGGCAAGATTCATGAATCGTGGATGACAGGAGAAATTGTATGACTAACCAAGAGGAAATGGGAAGCGTACATAAGGTCTAGGCAGCTAAGAACAGAACGGACCCTGGAGAAATATCGGAAGAGTAGGACAAGTCTTAAACGAGGAATCAAGCGGGCTAAAAGGGGTCATGAAATAGCTTTAGCAAGCAGAATTAAGGAGAATCCCAAAGCATTTTATTCTTATATAAGAAGCAAGCGGGTAACTAAAGAAAGGATTGGTCCACTAAAGGATAATGAAGGAAGGCTGTGTGTCGAATCTGGGAGAATGGGTGAGATTCTGAATGATTACTTTGCATCAGTGTTCACTGAGGAAAGGAACATGATGAATTTTGAAATTAGAGATAGAAGTTTGATTAGTTTGGATCACGTTGACATAAGTAGGGAAGATGTGTTGCGTAGGCTAGAGGTTATTAAGGTGAACAAATCCCCAGGACCAGATGGGATCTATCCCAGGTTGCTGAGGGAGGCTAGAGAGGAAATATCTGGGGTCCTGACAAATATCTTTGTGGCATCCTTAAATACAGGTGAGGTGCCAGAGGACTGGAAGGTTGCTCATATTGTCCCCCTGTACAAGAAGGGTAGTAGGAATATTTTGGGTAACTACAGACCAGTGAGCCTGACGTCGGTGGTTGGAAAGTTGCTGGAGAGGGTACTGAGGGAGAGGATCTATTTATATTTAGAAAAGAATGGGCTTATCAGTGATAGGCAACATGGTTTTGTGCGGGGGAGATCGTGCCTTACCAACTTAATAAAGTTCTTCAAGGAAGTGACCAAGTTGATAGATGAAGGAAGGGCTGTTGATATCATATACATGGACTTTAGTAAGGCATTTGATAAGGTTCCCCATGGTAGACTAATGGAGAAAGTGAAGTCACATGGTGTGCAGGGTGTTCCAGCTAGGTGGATAAAGAACTGGTTGAGCAAAGGAGACAGAGAGTAGTAGTTGAAGCAAGTTTCTCAAAATGGAGAAAGGTGACTAGTGGTATTCTGCAGGGGTCAGTGTTGGGTCCACTGTTGTTTGTAATATACATAAATGATCTGGAAGAGGGCACTGTTGGTATGATCAGCAAGTTTGCAAATGACACAAAGATTGGTGGAGTAGCAGAAAGCATAACGCACTGTCAAAGAATACAGGAGGATATAGATAGACTGGAGAGTTGGGTGGAAAAGTGGCAGATGGATTTCAATCCAGACAAATGTAAAACGATGCATTTAGGCAAGACTAATTCTACAGCGAATTATACAATGAACCGAAGAGCCTTGGGAAAAGTTGATGGGCAGAGAGATCTGGGAGTGCAGGTCCATTGTACGCTGAAGGCTGCTGCACAGGTGGATAGAGTGGTCAAGAAGGCATATAGTATGCTTGCCTTCATCGGACGGGGTATTGAATATAAGAGCTGGCAAGTCATGTTAAAATTGTACAGAATGTTGGTTAGGCCACATTTGAAATACTGTGCACAGTTCTGGTCGCCACATTACCTGAAGGATGTGGACACTTTGGAGAGGATGCAGAGAAGGTTTATGAGGTTGTTGCCTGGTATGGAAGGTGCTAGCTATGAAGAGAGGTTGAGTAGGTTAGGTTTGTTTTCATTAGAAAAAAGGAGATTGAGGGGGGACCTGATTGAGGTTTACAAAATCATGAAGGGTATAGACAGAGTGGATAGAGAAAAGCTTGTTCCCAGGGTGAAGGATTCAATAACGAGAGGTCATGCTTTCAAGGTGAGAGGTGGAAAGTTTAAGGGGGATACACACGGCAAGTACTTCACGCAGAGGCTGGTGGGTGCTGGAACGCGTTGCCAGCAGAGGTGGTAGAGGCAGGCACCGTAGATTCATTTAAGATGCGTCTGGACAGATGCATGAGTAGGTGGGGAGCAGAGGGATACAGATGCTTAGGGATTGGGTGACAGGTTCAGACAGTACATTTGGATCGGCTCAGGCTTGGAGGGCCGAAGGGCCTCTTCCTGGGCTGTAAATTTTCTTTGTTCTCTTTGTTCTATAACACAATCAAGATTAGTCAAACAATTTTTTGCCTGTTACAAGTCCCTGCTGGCTTTCCTCAATGACTCCATAAATAGCTGTTAATTTTGTTGGGACGATTATTCCCAAAGGCTTTCCCTCACTGGTTAAGCTGACTCACCTGTTGTTGCTGGCTTTATTCCTGCTCCTTTTACTTTGAACGAGGGTGTTAAATTTGAAATTCTCTAGCTCACTGGCACTGGGACCAATACGTAAGAAGATTGGAAGATTACGGCCAATACCTCTACAATTTCCATCCTTACTTTCCATATATCCTAATTCATAGTTATTGGAAAATTCTTCAAAATTTTAGAATTTCAGATTTTGTACCTATTTACACTGTCACCTTTTGCTAATCTTTCCTTTGGGAAGAGTATTTTTTAAAAAGTGCAATGTTGCAGGTATAAAGATGTTAGTAACATGCAAGCAGCAACATGCATCATATGGTTGGTGTGTATCCTTAATTACCACGTATACTTAATTCAGAGATAACATCCAGCCCTTGGGCATTGTTTATAAACAGTACCAATGTTTGAAGGTCAGATTTCTGTCTTATTGCACTGGTGCATGAAGAAAGGCAGGATACAGTGCATAAAGGCCTAAAGTGAGGACTGCAGATTAGAGTTGAGAGTGTGGTGCTGGGAAAGCACAGAAGGTCAGGCAGCATCCGAGGAGCAGGAGAATTGAAAAACCCTTCATCAGGAAGTAAAATTGGGTGAGATCCATGGTCTAATTACAGACCTCTCAATCTGATCTTTCTCCGTGGATCTTACCCAGGCAACTATTTACATAGAGTCATAGAGTCATAGAGATGTACAGCATGGAAACAGACCCTTCGGTCCAATCTGTCCATGCTGACCAGATATCCCAACCCAATCTAATCCCACCTGCCAGCACCCGGCCAATATCCCTCCAAACCCTTCCTATTCATATACCCATCCAAATGCCTCTTAAATGTTGCAATTGGACCAGCCTCCACCACTTCCTCTGGCAGCTCATTCCATACATGTACCACCCTCTGGGTGAAAAAGTCACCCATTTGGTCTCTTTTATATCTTTCCCCTCTCACCCTAAACCTATGCCCTCTAGTTCTGGACTCCCCACCCGCAGAGAAAAAGACTTTGCCTATTTACCCTATCCATGCCTCTCATAATTTGTAAACCTCTATAAGGTCACCCCTGAGCCTCCAATGCTCCAGGGAAAACAGCCCCAGCCTGTTCAGCCTCTCTCTATAGCTCAGATCCTCCAACCCAGGCATCCTAGCTCTTCAGTGGATAATCTGCTCCACAAAATAGTAGAAGCTTAGAACAGGAAGTCATTGGTGAATACCAGAAACATATTTGTACAGATGATTTTTTTTCCTGTTTTCAGATTCAGATCAAACATATCCTCGGATAATATTCTCTGTGTCTTACGCATAGCAACTATAATTTTTTTTGCTGTACGTTATGCAAACAAATCGTCTTTGCTTATGCCTGGGTATGGTCTGAAGTGCATAGTAAATGTAGCGTTGGAATACATGTGTCTAAATTGAGGATGAACTGCTAGGTGTGACTGTTTCAGCCTGAATGAAATGCTCAGAAAGAATGTTGCAAATATAGATTTTTCAAGTAATGAGGGCTCCATATCTGGAGCCATAATGCTATAACAGTGTTTGAACTCAGAAAAGATGAAGTCAACATCATCATGTTAGTCATAGGGCTGCTTGAGAGAGGTCACTGCACCTCAGGCAAGGGAAGAAGTTGAGACAGTGAGCCTTCAATACTAACCTCAGTCAGTGCAGGAATTAAACTCACACTGTTAGCTTCACAAACAAGCCACCTAGCTAACTGATCCTCTTATCCTCAATATATCATAGCTTGTTATTTTCAAGATTAAAAGAGGATACAAATTACCCATGAATCCAGAATTAAACATGATCCTTGTTTGTTTCAAAGAATTTCTGAACAGATTTATTTTTTTTCTTTACTCTTCCCATGAGAGAAAAGAAGTCAAGGGAAAGGTCCACTCTGGCACAAATAGGAAAATCATGTTACACCAGTCAGTAATATTCCATTCATTATAATGGCCCGAGGGTCACAGATTTTACTGATACAAGACAGGCTTCAACCAGAAAATTGAAACCCTTCTCTAGCATGTTTTCTTGATGGTTCTGTTATTAAGGCATTGGTGAATGCTTGTGAGTCAAATAGCTGGCTCGGAGAGATGCATAAACGATAACATAAGAAGCACATAAAATCATAAACTTTGTGTTTCAAAGCTGATCTTGGCACAAGTTCATTATCAATCACTATTCATGCTTCTGGCATATCCTGTGTCAATATATTTTATAAATAAATACAAAGCAGGTGACACATTGCACGCCATTGCTAATCATTAACTTCTGGCAGTAAAGACAACAGCTCAAATCAATCAATGCATTCGTTAGAGGGAAAGGATTCAAAATGAATACCCCGAGGATTAGAATGCTCAAATAGAGTGGAATTATTGCCATTGCACAGTTAAATAAAACATAGCATTGGGTCCATCATTCATTCCTGCTGATGGGTATGCACTGGGGCATGGTATAGTCATAATCACAGCACACCACAAACTGCTCTGTTGTGACTGGCATCTGCTCTGCACCAATTTGGGAAATTCCAGCCAACATGTTGCACTCAGATTTCTGGGGTCAGAGTTAAATCCACACATTTCTGAAGTGAAAGTGTTATCTGCTGAGCCACGGCAGACAACTAATTGGGATTACTTTGGATTGACTTGCATTCAAGAAAACTTGCAGACTGAAGACTAAAAGAGCAACTCGATCCTTGTTGGCTGCTTCAGCCAGCCTGGCACGTACTGACCCAGTCTCTCTGTTTGAATGTGCTCCCTCCTAGCTGAAAGAGCCATTGGATTTTAGATTGGATTCTCTGCAGCATGGAAACACCCTTCGGCCCAACAAGTCCACACCGCCCCTCCGAAAAGAAACCCATCCCCCTACCCTAAATTTACCCCCGACTAACATACCTAACACTTCGGGCAATTTAGCATGGCCAAGTCACCTGACGTGCACATCTTTGGATTGTGGGAGGAAACCAGAGCAAACACACACAGACACAGGGACAATGTGCAAACTCCACACAGACAGGTGGGAATCGAACCCAGATGCTGTGAGGCAGCAGTGCTAACCACTGAGCCACCGTGCCAGATTTGTCCTGCCTGTTTCCAATTGGGAAGCATGCTGAATTATACTGTAAATAACGTGGAAGCCGACTATCAAATTAAAGTGAGGACCCTGCCAATGAATGTGGTACTGGTTACTCATACATGATATTGGACCAGTCTCCTATTCCCACTCTGCCCCAGGTTTCCAACTAGAATGAAAATCCACCATACTGTGTGTATACGCCAAACAGGTCTCAGTCCATACGCACAAACAGAGGAGGAGCTTGGCTGCAGAGGCACACGGTGTTTTCTTTAAATGCAGCAAACAAAAGGCAAACTTTTTTTTAATCAACTGGTTCAGGCATGTGTCATCATACATCTGAGACAGGTGGGACTTGAACTTGAATCTTTTAGCCCAGATGTAGTGGTCTATTTAATCACAATCTGAAAGTGAAGTAATGTCACCTTTGTAGTCACCAAACAAATAGGCAGGAAGGGTCCCTATAAGAATAATGTCTCGTTCAAACTTTTACACATGGATTGGTGCCTGGGTTCATTGTTTATATCAACAATTTGGGTGAGAAAAGAGGAGGCAGAGTTAGAAAGTTTGTGGATGACATCCAAATTGGTGGAATAGTGATGAAGGCTATCTAAGAGTACTACTGGATTTTGATAAACCAGCCCAGTGGGAATGGCAGATTGAGTTTAATTTAGATAAATGCAAACCAGGACTGGACTTATACAGTCAATGGTAGGGCCTTGGAGTGTGTTGTTGAACAGAAAAACCTAGGGATGCAGGTACGAAGTTCTTTGAAAATGGCCTCATAGGTTGAAGGTTTGTGAAGAAGACATTTTGTATGCTTGCCTTCATTGGTTAGAGCATTGAGGATAGGAGTTTGGACATCATGTTATTACATCTGTCCAAGGCATTAGTAAGGCTACATTTGGAGTACTGTGTTGTCTGCTACAGCTAGGATGTTATTAAACTGGAAAGGGTGCAAGAAAATATTTGCAAGGATGTTACTGAGCCTGGAAGGTTTGAGCAAAAAAGAGAGGCTGACTAGGCTGGGACTTTTCTCCTAGGCAGAAGTAGGTACTGCAGATGCTGGAGATTAGAGTCAAGATTAAAGTGGTGCTGGAAAAACACAGCAGGTCTGGCAGCAGCTGATGAAGGGCTTTTGCCTGAAACATTGATTTTCCTGCTCCTCAGATGCTGCCTGACCTGCTGTGCTTTTCCACTTGAATCTGGGACTTTTCTCCCTCGAGTGTAGGAGGTTAAGGGGTAACATTATGGAGGTTTATAAAATCATGAGGGGCATAGATAAGGTGAATAACTAAGGTACTTTCCCCAGGTAGGGGTGTCCAAAACTGTAGGCATAGTTTTAAGATGAGAAGGGACCTGAGGAGCAACTTTATCACACAGAAGGTGGTATGTATGTGCCAGAGGAGTTCGGGCAGGAGAGACAGCAGGTAAGTGGAGGAAAGAAGAGAGCAAAGTGGAAGATTGAGGTGGTGGGTGGTATGGAGAGATAACTGATCAATGGATAAAGAATGAGAGGAAGTATGTGACTTAAATTGGAAAATGTATGTTATTTTTGCATCCCCTGTAAAATTTGCTCCTGCCTTCTCCATTGTGCAGCTTCTGAGATGGTTCACATTCTTAACCTTGAACTTCAGTGAGGTGAGATCTCAGAAAACCCGTAAGAACCAACATTATTGAGCTAGACAGAAGAATGTACTTTTGTAATGTAACAGCCCTACCTTCAACCCCACTTTTCTATCCAATGACCCCATTAACAATCTGTTGCCTGACCCAATGGCCCATTGTCACTGCACTGTCACCTGGAGCATTCCATTTGATGAAGTGATTATGAACCAGTGTGGATACTTCCTGAGTTAAATCAATCTCTGATGTACTCCCAAACTCAGGGGTATGACCACTGTTTTCTCTGATCTCAGCAGTTTGAGCTAAGTGACTGTTCTTAACATGGGAGTGCGAGCACTGTACATTCTCTGAAAACTGCAGTGTTAGCACTGTGGTTGGATTCTGCCTGACACCGACTGGATCAAATTACACATTTCTCTGAAATTCTCTGCAGCAGGAAGGATCCAATTACACGTTCCAGACAAAATGATGTCTGTGTCTTGTCCTCCAAAGAAAACAACCTAGTGTCTGGTCCAACCCATTTGTGATGCAGTTGAACTTGCTGCTATCAATTGACACATGTCACTAACGGTTGACAGAGAGAGATCACCCATCCCTGGAAAGACCGTGCCAATTGGTGTGTTTAGCTACTTCAGTTGGGCCTCCTGCTCCACCATTAAATCTTTGTCATTGCTATCTGCTCGAGCACAGCCTTCATTCATTGGTGTAGACATCTGCTATTTGACAGCTCAAAACTTGTTTACGTGAGGGGGAATCAAGAAGCACCAATTCCTGGATATCACTTCATTAGGCCATACCTACTCTTGTGTATCCAACAAGCAGGAGGGAAGACAGAAATTTAAATGGCCCTGGACAGAACTGACTGCTATGTGGGGGCCGCAAAATTTCCAGGGTTGAAATTTAAGCACATTATAATCAGTCTCTGAATGAGGTTTCCAGTTTGTTAGAATTCCAGATGGGATACCGCAAACTGGTTTTTGCTCCTAATTAAGGAGAGGTTAATTGGCACTCCCCCCCCCACAAAAAAAAGAACTGCGGATACCGGAAATCAGAAACAAAATCTGATATTTCTGGAAAAGCTCAGCAGGTCTGGCAGCATCTGTGGAGAGAAAGTAGAGTTAACGTTTTTGATCCAGTGGCCCTTCTTCAGATTGTAGGCCAGAAAAAGGTAGGATAAAATGTTGAAGATGGGGTGGTGGGGGGAGGAAGGAGGAGTAAATGTCACCACGGGTTGATATCACAAACAATCCATTGTCAGTCACGAACAGTCCACATTAGCAGCTATTGATTCTCCCAGGCTAACCTTTACCCTCCTTTGTCTGTCCACCGGTGTTTCTGTCTCTAGACTCCATCTCCGTCTCTCGTTCATTCTTCACCTGTCCATCACTCCTTCTTCAGCATATATTCCAATCTTTTCCATGCTACAAGCAGCTCTGAAAGGGATCACTGGACCTGAAATCAGAGGGTTAGATAGTGAAAGCCTTTTTCCTCAGATGGTGATGGCTAGCACAAGGGGACATAGTTTTAAATTGAGGGGTGATAGATATAGGACAGATATCAGAGGTAGCTTCTTTACTCAGAGAGTAGCAGGGGTGTAGAACGCACTGCCTGCAACAGTAGTAGATTTGCCAACTTGAAGGGCATTTAGATGGTCATTGGATAAACATATGGATGAAAATGGAATAGTGTAGGATAGATATGCTTCAGATTGATTCCACAGGTCAGTGCAATATCAAAGGCTGAAGGGCCTGTACTGTGCTGTAATGTTCTATGTTCTATTAAATATTAACTCTGCTTTCTCTCCACAGATGCTGCCAGACCTGCTGAGTTTTCTCTGCAATTTCTGTTTTGATTCTTAATTGGCTCTTCTTCTTAATTCAACCTCTCTCAGTTGATCACAGCAAGAGTAATTTGAAAAGGATCCTTTCCTCATAGATATCATAAAATAATTCAAATGGATTTATGTTTTAAAATGGGCCAAATTAATCAGGCTATCATGAGTTAAAGGAAGGGTGAGTTTATTAGCTGCTAACCATGAGGAAATATATGAAAATGAGACACAACTGTACAGATTAGAAATGTGATTTGACTAACAAGATAATAGATAAAAAGAAATCTGATTTAGTCTCCATGTCCCAGAATGAGTAAATGATGAAATATTGTAGCCATTTAGTTGGATGTTTGTGCTGTTTCGCCTTCAATGGTGACTTCATTTTGCTGGCCTGATGCAGATATATTTATCTATGACAGTACTCATCGGAGTGACCACTGCACGGTCCACATAGTTGTTGACAGGCAGAAGGCTCTTGTCATTGATAATTGGTTACCGCTTCACAGACCAATCAGCTACTTATTGCTGGCTGAATCTGCCTTCTTACACCTGGACTAACTTACCCCACTCCTTGAACAAGTCGCAATTACAATGAATGTCAGCTAACCACAATCAAAAGCACAGAAAAAAGATCATTCTTCAAGGAATG
Organism: Chiloscyllium plagiosum; assembly: GCF_037043375.1. Classification (NCBI taxonomy): domain Eukaryota; kingdom Metazoa; phylum Chordata; class Chondrichthyes; order Orectolobiformes; family Hemiscylliidae; genus Chiloscyllium; species Chiloscyllium plagiosum. The sequence goes on along the minus strand of NW_028270150.1, from coordinate 80,101,208 downwards.
ATAAAACTAAAGAAGTTGTACATGTTCTAATTATGACTTGGAGATGCCGGTGTTGGACAGGGGTGGACAAAGTTAAAAATCACACAACACCAGGTTATAGTCCAACAGGTTTATTTGGAAGCACGCTAGCTTTCAGAGCGTAACTCCTTCATCCGGTGGTCACAGCCACCTGTGGAGGAAGCAGTGCTTCAAAAGCTAGTGCTTCCAAATAAACCTGTTGGGCTATAACCTGGTGATGTTCTAATTAGTTGCTGCGTACCCTCATACAATAACCTCAGCATGTCTATGCAGGTACAATGCGCTGTCTTTTCACAATAGAAGAGAGGGACCCCCAGTTTAGCTAAAATGCCGCAGGATGTCCAACTCCGATGTTGCAGCTATCATTCTGGAATGCACCCTTTCTGTCTGTACAGGAGGACAAGGGGACAGGGAACAGAGATCGGGGCTACAGATTAGTTTGCACCTCCGTTGTACACAGAGGCAACTGCATCACTTAAAATGAAGCTGCTTTCAAATCTATTCAATTCCTGCTGGTGGGATGTCCAAACGGAGCATGTGCAATTTAGGCCAATCAGGAGTAGGTCTAAAATTTGCAGCTTCCTGTGGAGAGATAAGTTACCCTTTTCAGTACGTCGAGGTACACTTTGGGAGAAACATGGTGCCCCATAGAAAAGGGAAGATGCATTGTGAAAGAGGTAAGAGTGGTTAACTCATTCAAAATCTCAAGGAAGCTCTCAAATGCACTGTCAAAGCAATGGAATATCCTGGTCTTTACAGTTTTTTAGGAAAATAAATGTCTGCAGTATAAAAATAATCAGTGCCTGATGTTTTATTCTGTCTGTTTACATAAGCTAGAGGTTGTCATTAAAGGATTTTTGAGGCATGGCTGATTTCACAACCTATCGTGATCACTGTTAGTATCTGTCAATTCACAGTTTGATTGACAGTTACAAGCACTTATAAAGTCCATGAAGTGTGGGCATGGATATAAATACTTGTTTGTATAAGAAAGTAAGTAGTTGAAGGAAGTTAAAATGAGTGGATTAGTTTTTATCAGTGAGTTTATTTCATTTGGAATTAATAAATGGACATTTAGAAATTTATCTCATTTGAACTCAATATGGATCTGGATTTTTGCCCGTGGACAATATTGGGTGAGTTGGCATGGAGGGTATGATGGGTTATGAGATAAAGTAAATGGGCATGGTTGGCATGGAGGACATGAGGCTCTATGAGGGTTGGTTAGAGGGCATGGGTTCACATAGGTAAGGCATGGGGAGTGTGTGGATGGAATGGGACCTTATTAGATGTGTCAGAACTTTATTTTATTGATTTTCTTTCCAGCTGGGACAAAGTACTGGAGCACTGAGCTGACCCTCCGCATTGCCACACCAAGAGGCCACTGTGGCTGCCTCTGTACTCTTTCTCAGTGAGGCCGATCCAGCTCCTGCTAATACCTGCTCCCGGAATGAAAGGCGACCTTTGTGGATCACTTCCGCCTTAGTTGGATTTGTGTATTTTCCCAACACTGTGCTCCTAAATTGTGAGTGTAAGTTCAGGCGACCATTTCTTGAAAATTCTTCCTATCAGAGACACAGCAGTGGCTATTCTGGACTTTTCTGTGTTGTTACCTATAATGCTCCCTCCTCTATCTAATTATCATCATCTGGGCTGCCAGACATATCAGAAGATTCCTTTGGTGCTGTTCCACTTCACCTTCCAATTTCATTGATAAATCCGCAAAAGAAGTGAGGCTGTTATCCAGGAGTGAGTGAGCATAACTCCTTTAGAGAAAGGGAATGGTGAGAGTGATGATGATACTTGGTTGTCTGCTATTTCACCCTACACTGTCCCGTAAACCATCGCTGAAGCTGTGAAGATTTGGTTGGGGTGGGTATACTAACCTCTTAAGTGAGGCTTCTATCAGGTATCAAACCAGGGTCTTTTCACTTGTTAAGTGACCATGATAACTATGGCATTATAGAGGCAGGGTGCTAAGTTTTAATTTTTAAATTGACTTGTTGATTTGATGCCTCTGGGGCAGAAAGGTATAAAACAGGGACTTTCCAACCCAGAGGCAGGAACATGATCACTGCTCCACAAAACATCACACTGCACATGACATAGTCATCTTTACCAACCTGTTTGGACATATTTTCACACATCATTAGGATAGGTGAGGCTTGAACTCACAACTCTAGGCCCATTGCATATAACCTATTTGTAAGATATTTTCCCAATCAACCTGTTCATTGATGGTAACACTCATCTCTGGAGCGAGGTGGGACTTGAACCCAGGCCTCCTGGCTTAGAGCTAAGGATATTACCACTGTGCTGCTAACAGCTTTATAATTAGTTGTACACAAGTCAATATACACATGACCTCAAACACACTGCCATCAGTTGGTGACAAGCTATTATCAGCACCTAATTGGTTAATTTCTTCCAGTTTAACTTATCCCAGCCAAAAAAAAGTTTCACTCCTCTGCACTTTAAGAGTGGGATTAAGGAATTAAAAGGAATGAAATCTCCAAAATAAAAATGTACGCCTGCAAAAGCTCTTTATCACAGCCTACAATAATTATAAGCTTACTGTGAATTATTGCCAGACACAATTATTAATCATGCAGTTACAAGATAATGCCACAGCTTAGAAAGAAGTAATCTGAAACTAAAATACGAAGCACATTTGAGTAAAACTTTACTGTGCAGAGGTGGGAAATGCATGCATCTTTGGTGCATGTTGTGCTGATAAGGCGACTTTAATTTCTCTTTTTGAATATCTCCCCTTACAAATTGATCTCAGCAAGGTGGGTCAGAGATAATTGCCCTCATTCTCCATGGAGTTGGGATCGAATTTCAGACCTGGGTTGGAGGCAGTGGGAAATGTCAACCTATGGGCATTGTGCCCATTGAGCTGTGCCTTGCTGGACTTGAGAAACTTAATGGTTTCAAGCCTCAATAGGAGAGTGAGCCCTCAGCACACAAACTAGCAGGAGCTCACTGCTTTAGGTCTGGGAGATCCAGTGAAGCAAGCCATGATGTGGAGGAGCCGGTATTAGACTGGGGTGGACAAAGTTAAAAATCACACAACACCAAGCTATGGTCCAACAGGTTTATTTGGAAGCACTAGCTTTCGGAGCACTGCTCCTCCATCAGGTACCCTTGGAGCAGAATTTATAGCAAAAGATCACAGTTGACATGCAACTGAAATGATATGTTGAAGAAACGTAGATTGCTGTTAAGTCTTTAATCTTTTAGAATGGGTTGCAGACAGTCAATCCATGTAATATTTTATAAATTCCACTTTGGAAACAGAACCAGTCTGACTCAAGATTAGGATACAGACAGACTCTAACCTCATACCTTTTAATGCACTGTCTGAGCTGACATGCCACTTTTTTTTATAAAACCTTAAGTCACCTCAAGAATGTAACTTAAAAGAAGTTCTGGAATTTACGTATTAATGAACCGAAACCTACAACCCATTCTAAATTTGAAAGACTTAACAGCAATCTAGGTTTGTTCAATCCATTATTTCAGTTGCGTGACACTGTAATCTTTTGCTATGAATTCTGAGTCTTATGATCGTATATTCCACACCCACCTGATGAAGGAGCAGTGCTCTAAAAGCAAATGCTTCCAAATGAGCCTGTTGGACTATATCCTGGTGTTGTGTGATTTTTAACAGTGAAGCAAGAGAAGACCTTGTGAATTTTGTTGAGGTATGCAAACTGATGCTGATAATGGGCATACAGGTGATAAAAAGTCACAAAATGTTGCTTCTTACATCTGGTGTATATCGCTTCTATTGTTTTAAATCAATGAGTTACCTAATCCTATCATGGTTGAAGTAAAATACACATGGTCAGAAACATAGGCCAACAGATGGATAGGTAGATCTGGATAGTTAGATTGAACTGCAGATAGATTGTCAGATTGAATACATGGGTTAAAAAAGTATATCATTTGAATTCTTAATCCTATTCCCACTATGATCTATTTGTCCTCAGATTCCCACACTGAGCCAATGAGGTTCAGTGCAAGCTTGAGGGACAGCTCCTTACCTTTCAATTTGATGCATTATAAACTTCCAATTTCAACATTGGATTTAGTCATTTTGGACCTTACTCTCTCCCATCCTTTCTTTTGATGGTAGCACTTGCTCACTATATTCTGGTATTCCTTTTACAAGTTCCTCAGGCCCATATTTTTCTCACTTGCATGACCATTATCATCACCAGTTGCCTGCATCAATGTCCCCTTTGAGACTTAATCTCTTCTGCCTATCACTGTCCTCATCAAAGTCTATCTGATCAAGAAGAAACAAGGGAATTGTTATTAATTAGTAGTAATTAAAATCACGTCCATTTACTTGACCATCTTTCATTCTCTTTATTGTATGATGCAGCTACAATACAGAAGTGTTCTCATACCAACACTTAATCTCTTCCAATTGTTTTTTATTGTTCATTCATGGGATGTGGGTATTGCCGGTGGGGCCAACATTTATTGCCCACTTCAAATAGCCCTCAAGAAGATGGTGATGAACTATGTTCTTACTTTGCTGCAGTCCGTGTGGTGAAAGTACACCCTTAGCTTTGTTAGAGAGTGTTCCAGAACTTTGACCCAGCAACAGTGAATAAATGGTGACGTAGTTGCAAGTCTTCGTAAGGAACTTCAGATGGTGGTGTTCCCATGTATTTGATGTTCTCTTCCTTCTAGATGGTAGAGGCTGTGTGTTGGAAGGTGCAATCAAATGAGACTTGTTCAGTTTCTGCAGTACATGTTGTAGACACTACAGCCGCTGCAATCATCTTTTGCTGTTTTTGGCAGCTTTTGGAATGCAAATTTGTAATACTATGTTTTCAACACTACAACAGTGACCATACTTCAAAATAATTCATTGAAGATGCTGCAATTTGGGAAGTCCTGACAAAGGAAAAGGGACTATACAAATGCAAGTTCCTACTTTAAGTCAATATGTTCCTATTGGCCATGGTTGGTGAAATTATATTGAGATTCTGAAAAGCCAAATCTAATCCTAAAGAAATGCAAGTGAGGCTGAATTCATTATTTTCGGTTCATGTAGAAACCAACAATTTAAATGGGCCTGTCCCTTCCAAAATTAATATGGTTGACTCTTAAGAAAGTCACTTAGTCTGAGGGCAATTAGGGGCAGCCAAGAAACTAGGAATGGCCTTTTCAACATCACCCAGATCCTATGAAAAACTGAACAAAAAGTGCATTTATATTGACTAGCAAATTGAATTTCAAACATTTAAGGTGCTCTACACTTAAACCTCTGCAACATCTCCTTCCATGTTTGTTGATAGCATCTTTAATTAAATTTAAAACTAAAGTCATTGTTTTATATTTTGCAGGTGCTAAAGCAGAATTACAAACGAGCAAATCCACATTCCGAAGGACAGCTCAGCTCTTGGTTGCCCTCTGCTGGCGTTTTATTAAAATACAATATTGCATGAAATGCTTTACAATATAAAGACGAACCTCAATTATCCGAACGTCGGATTATCTGAAGAAGATCTCAAGATCCCGACAGAAGCATTACATTAAAGAGGTGTTTCAACACTGATTACACCTTTTGTTTACAATGATTAAAAATGAACTCAGGTAACTGAAATGCTGCTGAGAATAGTCCTGGACATCGATAGGAGGCCAGGCACCGTCTCCATATGACTGACCTCCTGCCCTCTCTCCCCACACTTGCCCTGGAGTTCTACACAGAGGTGTAACCTAAACCCCCCTTCCCCAGATAATCTCTCCAACATTGTCCTGTACAGGGCAAAGGTGGAACTTGTCAAAATGTTGAAGTAAAAGGTTTTGTGTGTGTGTGTGTGTGTGTAGCTCACCCACCCCACAAAGGCAGCAGCTGTCTTACTGTTGAGGCTGACGGGGGGTCAGGGTTGGACGGGGTTGGGGGTGCAGATGGTGGGGTGCGCGTAAGGGTTGGGGGGCAGACAATGGGTGGGGGTGAGCGCGCAGTGTGCTGCTGCCCAGTCTCCTGAACGGGGAGTGGACTTAGCAAGTGTTCGCTGTGTCAATCCCATTAAACTGATGGGGGTGGCGTGAGGCTACGGCAATGCTGCAGGTCCCTTATACACAAGTGTGTGTCTGCTCAGAAACAAACCCTGAGACAGAGAGAGGGAGCAAGGCGGGCAGAGCGAGGAAAAAGGAAACTTCAGAAAACTCCGAGCCCCAGAGGAGAGGCTTTGAATCAATTAACCAAATAATCAGTTATCCAAACGAAATAGTGCTGCTGATCTTGTTTGGATAATAGAGGTTTCTCTGTCATGGGATTGTATGAGAGGAAGGTGCGGTGTTTCCTGTTGCTGCTGTCTGTGCCCATTTGGTGCACACTGTTCACCACTAATGTTCCTGTTGTGTGCCACCTGTTCACCATTCATCTCTCGAACCCTCGCCTCTCCGTTGGCTGCACCTCTTCGTGGCCTGCTTGCTGTCCCACTTTCAATCAAGCTCCTTCTTGGGGATTTGGTGGGGTTTGGGTGGCCACTAGTTGGCATTAGGTGAAAGGTGAGCTGGGTGGCAAAGGGTCAGATCGGACAGCAAGCAAAATGACGATGACTTGGCAGAGGGGTGGTGAGTGGGGGCAGACAATGGGTACACAATGGCATCTGTAGTAGGAACTGTGTACGTGCTGGCAGATAGACTGCATGCTGGCATTCAACGCTATTCCTGACTGGAGGTAAATGTCTCTTTACTTCCAAAATCTACAGCATTTTGCTTTTGTAAAAAGGAAGAAAAGGTAGGGAGGTGAGGTAAGCAAGACAATTGTATTATCAGGGTTACAGTAACAGTGGAGAACAGCAAAAAATAATCTTAAGTGGAACATCTGAATTGGAAGAGACCTTCCAATGTGACGAGAAGGGATGCAGCCGGAGTGAAATGTAATGGAAGATTAATGGGAACATTAGCTATATTTCTGGATGCCACACTTCAGAAAGGACATGAACACATTGGACAGAATGCAGAAGAGATTTACAAAAATGCTTTCAGGAATGAGAAGCTTCAGTTATAGATGTCATAGTGTCACACAATAGATCTTTCAATCCAATTCATCTGCACCAACCAGGCACTCCAATCTGACCTACTCCCATTTGCCAGCATTTGGCCCATATTCCTCAAAATCCTTCCTATTCATGTACTCAATCCAGATGCCTTTTAAGTAGGGGAGTGTCAGAAATACTGCCACTCTGACAGCTGACTCTGTAAAGGCAGTACGAAAGGCAAGAACTGTTGGGGTAGCATGGTGGCTCGCTGATAAGCACTGCTGCCTTACAGCACCAGAAACCTGGGTTTGATTCCACCTTCGGGTACTGTTGTGTGGAGTTTGCACATTCTCCCCACGTCTACGTAGGTTACCTCCAGGTGCACTGGTCTACCTCCCACAATTCAAAGGCCAGGTAAATGGGTCTGGGTGCGTTACTCTTCAAAGGATTGGTGTGGACTTGTTGGGCCAAAAGGCCAGGTTTCACACTGTAGGGACTCTATGATCCTATAAGTGTTTTTTAATTGAATCAGCCTCCGCCACCTCCCCTAAACACTAAACCTGAAGTGCAGTCCTCATTGTAAAGAGAATGGATTGCGGAAGGTGGGATTGGTTTCCTTGGAGAGAGGGAGGTTATGAGATTTGATGGAAGTTTTCAAAATAATGAGAGGTCTGGATGGAGAAGGGAGGGAAAAACTGTATGTACTCCTGCAGACAAATCGGGAATAAAAGTGCACAGATTTAAAATAATTTGCAATGAAGGCAAATGTAACACGAAAACAAAATGCTCCCTCACACTGTGGTGAAAGTTGTATGATTTATATGTTGATATGTCTTGGAGGTGCCGGTGTTGGACTGGGTTGTACAAAGTTACAAATCACACAACACCAAGTTTTAGTCCTACAGGTTTATTTGGAAGCACTAGCTTTCGGAGCACTGCTCCTTCATCGGGTGGTTGTCATCACGCGAATGATCCTGAACCACCTGATGAAGGAGTATCGCTCCGAAAGCTAGTGCTTCCAAATAAACCTGTTGGACTATAACCTAGTGTTGTGTGATTTACGTGTTAATATCATTTTTGGAATTTTGATTTCAAAATAGAGGCAGATGGGTTTTAGTCACTTCTGCAAAGGGTTTTCTCCTGGACTGAATTCGGCATTTTTCAGAGAGCAGGTGACTGTGGTAATGTTTACATTAGTGGGTTTATGCCAGGTGAACCTAGGGTAGACAACATTCTTTAATTCATTTCATTTCAATTCAAATCGGCTTGATTAAAGATCTGCAGATTATTAGAACTGGGTAACTTTAGACTGTAAGATTTATAAAAATTTAATGTCAGCAGCCCCATAGCTTTGAAACTGTGAGGTGTCATTTAAGAGATACCATGAGTTGAGATAGGGATTGATGTCTCAGGATTTGAGTCTCTATAATGGAAAGTGTTGGAAAACTTGGTTTTGTTGAGTTTTGTTAAGATTACTAAAGATGGAAGTACAGGTGATGTGTCAAGCCTGCTGCGTGTGGGATCTCCTGAATACCATTGTGATCTAGAACAAACCCAACCTTCAGTAGGTTTTTGGCATTTCAACAGCTTCAGTTCAGAGCTTATGAGCTTGAAGCTGAACTCCAGACACTGCACTGCACTAGGGTGGGGGAAAGTTATCTGCATTCTTCGTCCTAGTACACAGCATAGGGTGTTCTGATATGGTCTGTGATCAGAGGCAAAAGAGTATGACATTTAGCGAGGCAGTTAACAGGACCCAGAGGGTAGGAATGTTATTTGTCTTCCTTCCTACTATCTGCTTCACCCTCCTCTCTGACCTATCATTTTCACCCTCATCTTCATCTACCCATCACATTCGTAACTACCTTTCCCCCCAGCCCCACCTCCCTCCATTTATCTCTCAGCCCCATTGGCCCATAAGCCTCATTCCTGATGAAGGGTTTATGCCCAAAACGTCAATTGTCCTGCTCCTCGGACGCTGCCTGACCTGCTGTGCTTCTCCAGCACCACACTCTTTGACTTCTTTCCACTTGTTTGGATGAGAGCAAGGGGCTTCAGATTGGATATGCAAACTGATCAGGGCACCATGGTATATGAAGCCAGTTCAACTGGGGGAAATAACTGGGAATTTAGTCCTAGTAGGCGATCGTGTCATAAGGAGCATTAACACCATGCTCTACAACAATGAGCAAGAATCCAGAGCTGTGTCACCTGTCCTGTGTCTGGGCTTGGGATATCTGCTCAGGAATGGAAAGGTATTGCAATGGGAGGGGAGGATACAATGGTTGTGGTCCATGTGGGTACCAATGACATAAATTCAACAAGGAAAGTGGTTCCGCATTGACAATATGAGGAACTAGGCACTAAATTGAAAAGGAGAGTTTCAAATGTTACAATCTCTGGTTTAATGTCTGAGCTGCAGGCAAAATGGCCTCAGATACATAAAATTAGAGAGATGAATAGGTAACTGAAAGATAGGTGTGGAAGAATTAGATTTCAGTTCATTGGCCAGTGCCACCAGCACTGGGGGAAATGGGAGTCTACGCCTGAATTATGCTGAGACCAGTGTTCTTGGGAGGTAGAGAGCATTATAATCTAAATGGTGAGGACAAAGGAACAAATATAGAAAGATGTAGTAAGTCAAAGAGTATAAAGAAAAGTAGTAATATAGAAAATGAGGGTTAGAGAATGGCAGGTAAATAGCCAAGGAATACTCCAATAATCAATGTGACACGTTACAAAGAGACCAAAAAAAGATAAAATTGAAGGCTTTGTATCTGAATGTAGCTTTCATAACAAAGTAAATAAATTGATGGTACACATTGATCAAAATAAGCACAACCTGATAACTCTTTTGAAGACATTAGCTGTAAAAGGACAAGGATTCAGTCCTCTATACTGAGGGATATTTGAGATTCAAGAGTAATAAGAAGCTCGGTAAAGGTGGAGGAGTAGAACTCCTCTTATGATTTGTGCAATAGTTAGAGATGACTATGCTTCTGTTGATGAGAATGCAACATCAGTTTGGGAATGGGGAATATTGGGGGAGCAAAGTCAGTAATGACAGTGGTCTACAGACCCCTTCACGGTAAATACAATGTGGGACAAAGCGTGCAGGAAGACATATTGAGTGTTCGTTAAAGATAGACAGCAATCATCTGGATGAAGGGTCATGAGACCTTAAACATTGACTCTGTGTTCTGCCTAGAGGTGCTGCTCGATCTGCTGAATTTCTCCAGCAATTTCTGGTTTCATTTCAGCAACAACCTTTGATAGCTTTAATCCACATGTAAACTTGAAAATCAGATTGGCAGTGATAACCTGGCTGATGAGTTCATAGAAATCTTCTTTGTGATAGTTACTTAGAGCAGCATGTTCTGGAACTTAGCAGAGAGAGGTTACATTAGTTTTGATATTGTGTCATGAGTCAAGATTAGTTGCAGTTCAAGGCAGCAGTTCATCACCTTCTCAAGAAACTAAGGGATGGCAAGAAATGCTGGCCCAGCCATCAACACCCACATTCTAGAGAATAAATAAGTCACTTCTAGGTAATAATGACCACAACATAATTGAATTTTTCATGCAATTTTAACAGGAGAAGATTGAGTCTAGGACTAGTGCTTTAAACCTAAGTAAGGACAATTATGTGGGCATGAAAAATGCTGAACTAGCTGAAGTGAACCGACATAATGGATGATGGATAGATCAATAGAGATTCTCAGTAGTGGCCTTTAAAGGGATATTTCACTTGAGTCAAAATAAATATACTCCCCTATAAAGTCATGATTTGGGAGCAACGCTCCAAAAGCTAGTGCTTCCAATTAAACCTGTTGGCTATAATTTGGTGTTGTGCGATTTTTAACTTTGTATCCCCTATAAAGGAAATTCTAAATGGAAGATTCATCACCTATGGATAACTAAAGAAGTTAGGAAAAGCACCAAACTTAAGGAAAAACATTCACTCAGAAAATATGTGAGGCAGATGAGGTGATCGGTCAGAATATAAAGAATGGCAGAAAATGTCTACACGTGCAAGTAGGACCAAGATATTGGAGTGTGAAAGGAAGTTGGTTAGGATTGTCAAAAAGTATAGCAAGAGTTTTTGGTGGTGTTTAAAGGAAAAGAGTAAATAAATTGAGTGTTGATTCCCCAAAGGGTGAGAATGTGACGTTCACAGTAGAAATTAAAGTGTTGTTGGCTGAAATTAACAAATATTTTGCTTCTGTCTTCCTAATAATGGTTGTAAATCAGGAACTGGGAAGGAGAGAGAAACTTAATGAAATCGCAAAGGAAGCAGTATTGATTAAACTGACGGAGATCAGGCTGACAGGTCTCTGGGTCCATACGGCCATAAGAAATAGGAACAGGAGTAGGCTATTTGGCCCCTTGAGCCTGCTGTGCTATTCAATAGGATCATGGCTGATCCAACGTTCCTCACGTCCACTTTCCTGCCCTTTCCCTGTAACCCTTTATTACCCCAACTGATCAAGAATTGATTTATCTGAACGTTAAACAAGGACTCTGCTTCCATAGCTCTCTGTGACAAGGAGTGACAAAGACTTGCAACCGTCTGAGAAAAGAAATTCCTCTCAACTCAGCCTTAAATTGTTGCCCTGTTTTTCTGAGACCATGCCCTCTTGTCCGAGACTGTCTCATGAGGGGGGAGCATCCTCTCAGCACTTACCCTGTCAAACCCCTTAAGAATCCTATATTTAGCAATGAGATCACCTCTCATGCTTCTAAACTCCAGTGAATACAGTTCCAACCTGTTTCGCCTTTGCTCATAAGACAATCCCTCCACACCAGAGATCATGTTCATGAGGCTTCTCCAAAACGCCTCCAAATGAATTATATATTACTTTAAATAAGGGAATGAAACTGCTCTCAGTACTTGAGCTGTGGTCTCCCTAGCACACTGTACGAGTGCAGGGAAACTTCCCTACTCTTATAGTCCAACCCCCTTGAAATAAAGGCCAGCATTCCATTAGCCTTCCTGATTACCTGCTGCAGCTGAATGCTAGCTTTCTGTGTTTCATGTATAAATACCTCCAAGTCTGTTTGCATTGCAGCTTCCAGCAGATAGACTTCACAGGTAGTACAGTGGTTCAGTGGTTAGCACTGCTGCCTCACAAAACCAGGGACCTGGGTTCAATTCCACTCTTGGACATCTGTCTGTATGGAATTTGCATGTCTCCCCGTGTCTGTGTGGATTTCCGCTGGGTGCTTCGGTTTCTTCCCACAGTCCAAAGATGTGCAAGTTGGGTGGACTGGCCATGATAGATTGCCCATTGTGTTCTGGGATGTGTAGGTTAGATGTGTTAGCCACTAGAAATGCTGGGTTCCAGGGATAGGGTAGAGGGGTGGGTTACTCTTCAGAGGGTTGGTGTGGACCTGTTGGGCCAAACGGCCTGTTTCCACGCTGTGGGGATTCTATGATCCTACAGTCTTAAATGAGGTAGGAGATGCATTGTGTTGATTTTACAAAACTTCCTCAATTTTGGAAAGGTTCCATCAGATTGGAAAATAGCAAAAGTCACCCTTCCATTCAAGAAAGGATGAAGGTAGAAAACAGGAAAAAAGATAGATCAGTGAGCTTGACGTCTGTCACGGGGAAGCTGTTAGAATCGATTAGTAAAGAGATTATAATGATTACCTAAAAATGGAAAGTATTCTGGAAGAGTCAGTATGGTTTTGTGAAAATCATATTTGGACAATTACTTAGAAGTCTTTGACTCTCATGTACTGTGGATAAAGGGTAGTTTGTACCAGTGCTGTGTTTGGATTTCTAAAAGTCATTCGATACCGTACATTTCAAAGTTTATGGCAAAAACCTGAAACTCATGACATCAGAGGTAATGTGGATAGAAGATTCACTGGCAGGCCGAATATGCATAAACAAGTATTTATGTTATTGGCATGATGTGAGAAATGTAGCCTCTACTTTGCGCTTTACTGGGCCTCAATTTTTAAAGATTCACATTAACCTCAGGTAATGGGAGCAAAGGCACAGTGGTTAAATTTGCAAATAACACTAAAATCAGTGGAAAAGTATGTTGTGAAGAAGTTTTAAGGAGTTTGCAGATGATACAGACAGGTTGGATGATTGGGCAAAAATCAGGGAGATGGAGCATAATATGGAGAAATATTCACTTTGACCTGAGGAATGATAAAGCAGAGTATTATGTAAACGGAGACCAACTGCAGAATTCAGCGTTATAGAGAGATCTACATGTAATACTACATGAGTCACAAGATGTTAACATGCAGGTGGAGCACATGATCAAGGAAACCAATGTGTTACTGTCCGACATCTCATTGAAAAGGCCTAAGGATCTAAATGACTCCTATGTTGCTAATGTATTTGCAAAGGCAAGGACTGACAAGAGATGGTGATCATGGCTTTGTGCGTGGGAAATCATGTCTCACAAACTTGATTGAATTTATTGAAGAAGTAACAAAGGATTGATGAGGGCAGAGCGGTAGACATGATCTATATGGACTTCAGTAAGGCATTTGACAAGTTTCCCCATGGGAGACTGGTTAGCAAGGTTAGATCTCACGGAATACAGGTAGAACTAGCCATTTGGATACAGAACTGGATCAAAGATGGTGGTGGAGGGTCATTTTTCAGACTGCAGGCGTGTGACCAATGGAGTGCCACACGGATCACTGGGTCCACTATTTTTCATCATTTATATAAATGATGTGGAAGTGAGTATAAGGGGTACAGTTAGTAAGTTTGCAGATGACACCAAAATTGGAGATGTAGTAGATAGTGAAGAAGGTAACCTCAGATTACAACGGGATCTTGACCAGATGGGCCAATGGGCTGAGAAGTGGCAGATGGAGTTTAATTTAGATAAATGCGAGGTGCTGCATTTTGGGAAAGCAAATCTTAGCAGGACTTATACTCTTAATGGTAAGGTCCTAGGGAGTGTTGCTGAACAAAGAGACCTTGGAGTGCAGGTTCATAGTTCCTTGAAAGTTGAGTCACGGATAGATAAGATAGTGAAGAAGGCGTTTGATATGCTTTCCTTTGTTGGTCAGAGTATTGAGTACAGAAGTTGGGAGATCATGTTGCGGCTGTGCAGGACATTGGTTAGGCCACTGTTTAAATATTGCGTGCAATTCTGGTCTCCTTCCTATCGGAAAGATGTTGTGAAACTTGACAGGGTTCAGAAAAGATTTACAAGGATGTTGCCAGGGTTGGAAGATTTGAGCTACAGGGAGAGGCTGAATAGGCTGGGGCTGTTTTCCCTGGAACGTCAGAGGCTGAGGGGTGACCTTATAGAGGTTTACAAAATTATGAGGGGCATGGATAGGATAGATAGACAATGTTTTTTCCCTGGGTGGAGGAGTCGAGAACTTAGAGGGCATAGGTTTAGGGTGAGAGGGGAAAGATATAAAAGAGGCCTAAGCGTCAACTTTTTCATACAGAGGATGGTGGGTGTCTGGAATAAGCTGCCAAAGGAAGTGGTGGAGGCTGATACAATTGCAACATTTAAAAGGCATTTGGCTGGGTATACAAATAGGAAGGGTTTTGAGGGATACGGGCCGGATGCCTACAACTGGGACTAGATTGGGTTGGGATATCTGGTCGCCATGGATGGGTTGGACAAAAGGGTCTGTTTCCATACTGTTCATCTCTATGACTCTAAGTTGTGTTTATTGTAAGGTGAATTGAACAAAAAAGTAAGAATCTAAAACAGAAATTGCTGGAGAATCTCAGCAGGTCTGGCAGCATCTGTGGAGGGGGAAAGCAGAGTTAACATTTTGGGTCCGGTGACCCTACTTCAGAGCTGCCCTTCAGTACTCAGTTCTGAAGAAGAGTCAGTGGACCATAAATGTTGCCAGGCCTGCTGAGATTCTCCAGCAATTTCTGTTTTTGTTTCGGATTTCCACAATCCACAGTTCTTTGTTTTTTTTTTAAGAACCTGAATAGTTTCCTCTTGTGGGTGAGTCCAGAGGTAGTTTCAAAATTATCCATTATACTTGTTACTCCATCAAATAATTCAAATTCATTGGATAAATATGACTTCCCTTTCTCAAATCCATACTCTTTTTGGACGAAAGCGAGAAGATTTTTTTTCTCTTCAGTGATTGTGTAAGGTTGGAATTCTCTGCCTCAGAAGGCAGTGTAGATAAGGTCATTAAATATTTTCAAGATCATAGTTGATGGAATTCTTGTGAGACAAAGGAACAAAAGGTTAGTGGGGGAGATGGGAATGTGGCATTTGAACTACAAACAGAGCAGTCGTGATCTTACTGAACTGTGGAATGGTCTCAAATGTCCGAGTGGTCTATTTCGGCTCCTAATTTGTTTTATGATGGAGGTGTACAATATACATTTTATATTCTGGATTTTCTGGCAAACCATGTGCACATTCACTTTGAGCACAATTACGAAATGTAACTCAATTTCATAACGGTTCAGTGAAGAAAATGATCAAAAATTACAAAATTGTGACAGGGCAACCCCCAGTCTTTAAGCACATAGGAGTAGGCCATTCAGCCCCTCAAGCCTATTCCATCATTTAGTGAGATCATGGCTGATCCGTGACCTAACTGCACATACCTGCCTTTGGCCTATATCCCTTCATACTGTTGCTTAACAAAACTGTTGGGGCAGCACAGTAGCTCAGTGGCTAGCACTGCTGCCTCACAGCGCCAGGGACCCAGATTCGATTTCAGCCTCGGGTGACTGTATGTGTGGAGTTCTCCCCATGTCTGCATGGGTTTCCTCCGGGTGCTCCGGTTTCCTCCCACAGTCCAAAGATGTGCAGGTCAGGTGAATCGGCCGTGCTAAATTGCCCATAGTGTTAGGTGCATTAGTCAGAGGGGAATGTGTCTGGGTTTCTCTTCGGAGGGTCGGTGTGGACTTTTTGGGCCGAAGGTCCTGTTTTCACACTGTAGGGAATCAAATCTATATCCAACTCAGATTTAAAATTACAACTGGATGAGCGTTAACTGCCCTGGGTTCCCAGGGTCTTCCTGCAGATACAGGAGAGCTCTATGACTTCAAGGGCTGCCTTCACCATGCCTTGGGGACACTGATTTCTCAGCAATTAATACAAGTTTTAACATGCACTTGTTCATCTGTCTCCAGCAATCTCGTGCTCCACACTAACAGAGAAACGTTGAGACAGACACACCGAGCAGTGTTCTCCAATATCAACAAAGAAAACAGCCTGAATGAGTGGGCTTCAACTACCACAGAACCAGGATTTTATTTTCATTTTAACCTTCAGTAGGAGTTGCTGGGGTCTTGAAGCTGGATGTGGAAGCTCTTATTCCTCTCTCTAATACAGCTAAAAGCTGGGGTTCTGTTTCTGCTGCTCGAATTGCATGTGAGAGAATCTATTTTACCAAGGGTGTATTTATGGGATGTTATGTGATATTAGAACAGTTAAATAGTAGTAATAAATACATATATTATTTTGTTGAGTATTGCAATAGAGTTACAGTTAAGCCAATTCTTTTCTTCTTATTTTGCTTGAATTTTAATTATAGTTTATGAATAAAGTGTGTTTTGTTTCAGACCTGGTAGTTTGACCAATTGAATTGCATCTGAAACACAAAACTTTAGACTTATCTTTAATATGAGAAAAAGTTAGGGTCTAAGCCTATCTTCTTAATACATTTTGAGGGAGTTTGATCTGTTCCATAATACAATACTACACTAATTGACGTACAGACTATTAACTACCCAGCTGGCAGTGGCCGGACTGTCAGATGAGCAGGTATTTTAAACCCCATAACTAATATTCTCATCCATAATGTGTGAAATTGTTCAAAAGGAAGTGGAAAAATTGCCAATATTTTCAATCTAGATTTACAGGATTTTACGCATGGTAACTCCAACATCTCGAAATCATGCCAGACAAACAACATAAATCAACATTTTCTGCAGAGCCCCATCAAAAATAAAACTCCAGCTTTCAAACATTTCGCAATCGACTAATGCATAGTTTTGAAAAAAACAACCGAGAGAAGTGTCATCAATGGTGATGCCGCACATCCATTGTCAAGTTCAGTATCAATAACTCTACTTACCTGGCTGTTACTGAGATTTCAGTTTTTGGGGGAAGCTGCTAGTTACCTTTTGATAGCTTTACAGGTAGGCTGATTGAAGTACAAGGCAGCGAACAGGAATGTGGAATATCACCCATAACAGTTCAAAATTACAACCATGCGCATAAATAAGCCTTTCATTCTCGAGGATTACTGATTCTTCAATATCATAAACTCTCTGGATAAGGGTAGCTGCCAAGTTTGTTTTTATTGTTGGGTTAGACGCTACAATGTGAGTTTGGGTTCATAATAGTGTTACAACATGGCGGTGAACCCCTCTGCTAATTAAACCAAACACCCAGAAATGCTCACCTCACCCTATAATCTGTTAAAGTATGAGTGACAGAGAACTCCCAAGTTCCACTATTTAAAGAAAAAACATCAATTTATTCTTTAATGCTAGAAGTGAACATTAAACAGCAACTACTTATAACTCTAAGCCTCCTTTCTCTGAAAGGTTTGTTATCTCCCTCCAACTTTATAACAATATACTGATCCAATAAAAGCTTGTATTAAAATTACATTAACTTAATTTTCAAAACCAAGCAGCAGCTGTCATCATCAGCATTTGTCTTCTTTCAGCTGCTGATCTCCTTGGGTTGTCTTCAATCTTTTGCTGCAAAGATGTTTCATATGAAAAAGGTACCTTTGATAGAGAGTGTTTTGACTGGCAGTCTTGCTCTAGATGGCAGTTTGTCACTCTCTCTCTGGCTAACTCTTAAAATGCTACTTTTATACCCCAAACATTGGATCATTACATTTGTTCAATGATGTCAAAACAGTAAAATTCAAATTCGATTGGGTTTTAGTATCCTGGGGCAGAATTTAAATTGATTGGTTAAATTCAAATGGTGATCAAAACAACTGAGGTATCTAGTTTACAGCCATATGTTAAATATTTTCAATTTTCCAGTACACTCTGAGACTGCTAGTCAGTCACATGACATTTGCCTGCAAACTCTTACTGCCATAACAGTCTTCACTCTCTCTTAAAAGTACAGTACACACCTTTAACTTCATAACAATAGACTGGTTGAGGCAAAGGTAAAGTCAACAACTCTGTTCAGGCCCAGACTTGAAAATAACATAGTTTATTATATATGAATACTGGAGGGTTTGAGTTACAGGGATAAACTGGAGAGGCTGGGACTTCTTGCACTGGAGCATGGGAGGTTGAGGGCAGTGACCTTATCGAGATTTATAAATTTCATGAGGTGCATAGATAAGGTAAATAGCAAAGGTCCTTTCCCTATGGTTGGGGAGTTCAAAACCAGATGACATATTTTTAAGGTGCTCAGAGAAAGATTTGAAAAGGACCTGACAGGCAGCCTTTCCACACAGAGGGTGGTCCATATGTGAAATGAACTGCCAGAGGAATTGTTGCGTTTAGGTACAATTACAACATTTAAAAGACATTTGGACAGTACATGAAGTGGAAAAGTTTTGAGGGATGTGGGCCAAACGCAGGCAAATGGGACTAGGTTAATTCAGGAAATATGGAGGTTCGGAATTGAAGGTGATTTAACGGTTTGGATCAGAAATTGTTAAAAATCACACAATACCAGGTTATAGTCCAACAGGTTTAATTGGAAGCACACTAGCTTTCGGAGCGACGCTCCTTCATCAGGTGATAGTGGAGGGCTCAATCGTAACACAGAATTTATAGCAAACATTTACAGTGTGATGTAACTGAAATTATACATTGAAAAATTGATCATCTGTTAAGCCTTTCATCTGTTATAATACAGTGGTAGTTTCACTTCTTTCATGTGTAAATCACAAAACCTTTTTTTTTAAAAAGTTGCATTCTTGGGTTAGCTGTTAACAATGGTGATAGCTAGACAATATGTTGAAGGTGTTGGCCCCTGTGAACATCTGTCTGGGTTGGGGATTGTGAGTGTGAGAAAGTGTATGCCTGTGTGTGTAGTGAGTGCAGAGTGTCTTAAGTCTGTGAGGGGGTGCATGTGTGAGTGTGGGAGTATGTGTGTCTGTAAGGGTGTGTGTGGGTGTCTGTGTGCGCATCTGTATGTATGTGTGTCTGTGTGTATGTGTGTATAAGAGTGTCTGTGTGTATGTGAGAGTGTGTGTGTGTAGGAGTATCTCTGTGTGTGTATAGTACAATGGTGGTCACCTGTAATGTGACATGAACCCAAGGTCCCGGTTGAGGCCCTCCCTATAGGTACCGAACTTAGCTATCAGCCTCTGCTCAGCCACCTTTCTCTGCTGCCTGTCCCGAAGTCCACCTTGGAGGATGGACACCCGAAGGTCCGAGGCTGAATGTCCTGGACCACTGAAGTGTTCCCCAACTGGGTGGGAACCCTGTGATTGTTGTGCGGTGCCCATTCATCTGTTGTCGTAGCCTTTGCTCGGTTTTTAGATTAGAATCAATCTAAACATCATGGCATAGATAGAGAACACAGGGGGCCAACACCTTCAACATATTGTTTAGCTATCACCATTGTTAACAGCTAACCTGAGAATGCAACTTTTTTAAAAAAAGGTTTTGTGATTTACACATGAAAGAAGTGAAACTATCACAGTATTCCAACAGATGAAAGGCTTAACAGACGATCAATTTTTCAATATATAATTTCAGTTACATCATACTGTAAATTTTTGCTATAAATTCTGTGTTACGATTGAGCCCTCCACTATCACCTGATGAAAGAGTGTCATTCTGAAAGCTAGTGTGCTTCCAATTAAACCTGTTGGACTATAACCTGGTGTTGTATGATTTTTAACTTTGTACACTCCAGTCCAACACTGGCATGTCCAAATCATGATCAGAAATTGGCTTCCTTAAAGACAGAGGGTACTGGTTGATGGGAAATATTCATCCTGGAGCTCAGTTACCAGTGGTATGCCACAAGGATCTGTTTTGGGGCCACTGCTGTCATTTTTATACATGATCTGGATGTGGGTGTAGAAGGTTGGGTTGGTAAATTTGCAGATGACACTAAGATAGGCAGAGTTGTGGATAGTGCTGAAGGATGTTGTGGGTTACAGAGGGACAGAGATAAGATGCAGAACTGGGCTGAGAAGTAGCAAATGGAGTTTAATGCGGAAAGATGTGAGGTAGTTCACTTCGGAAGAAGTAACAGGAATGCAGAGTACTGGGCTAAGGGTAAAATTCCTGGCAGTGCAGATGAACAGAGAGATCTTAGTGTCCAGGTGTATAAATCCCTGAAAGTTGCCACCCAGATTGATAGAGTTGTTAAGAAGGCATATGGTGTGTTGGCATTTATTGGTAGGGGGATTGAGTTTCGGAGCCATGGGGTCATGCTTTAGCTTGCGTGCAGTTCTGGTCACCGCATTATAGGAACGATGTGGAAGCTTTGGAAAGGGTTCAGAGATTTACAAGGATGTTGCCTGGTATGGAGGGAAGGTCTTACGAGGAAAGGCTGAGGGAACTGAGGCTGTTTTCGTTGGAGAGAAGAAGGTTGAAATGTGACTTAATCAAGATGTATAAGATAGTCAAAGGGTTAGATAATAAGAACCTTTTTCCTCAATTGGTGAAGGCTAACACGAGGAGACATAGCTTTGAATTGAGGGGTGATGGATTTAGGACAGATATCGGGGTAGTATCTTTACTCAGAGTAGCAGGGGCGTGGAACGGCCTGCCTGCAACAGTAGTAGACTGGTCGACATTAAGGGCATTTAAGTAGGCATTGGACATACATATGGATAATAATGGAACAGGGTAGGTTAGATGGACATCAAGTTAATTTCACAGCTTGGTACAACATCGAGGGTGGAAGGGCCTGTACTGCGCTGTAATGTGCGAAGTTCTATGAAACCTGATCGGCATGGATCAGTTGGACTAAAGAGTCTGTTTCTGTGCTGTATGACTCTACGCTGCTGCACTTGGTAAACATGGATTAACCAGGCTCTGATTTATAATTTCATTAAGTAGAAACTAATCTATCTACTTCATGGACTCCTGTCAATTTTCTAGTCTAAATTGCTGTAGTCTTGTGGTGTTCTTCCAGACAGTGCAATTCAGTATGGGTTCTAATTCCACTCACATTGTTCTATTTATGTTCAGTGATGTACAGCTCTGTGGCATCATTGCAAGGTTGCTCCTGGGTCCTGATGCCCTTTCAGAACAGTATTAAGTGTAGTCTCTGATTTCCATTTTACATCACCATTTCTCACATTCTTGAAATCATCAAGATGCATTCCCTAAAATGGCTGAAAACCATTTGTGGACTACAGACACAAGCACAAAAATCACTGAATGTTTTTCACCAATAACAAAATATTTGATTATTAAAAAGCTTTTCTACTACTCTTACCTCTTTTGAGATACTCCTTAATACCTATTTCTTTGAATAAGCTTTTGGTCATTGTTCTCTTATCACATTGCGTAGGTCATTGTCAAATTTTGTATTATCTGTGAAGAATTCTGGGGTGTTTTACTGTGTTCTTAGACTATACAAACACATGTTGTAAGTGTATTATGGGCATATCATAAAGACGATGACATCTATTCAATGTTGAGCCTTTATTCTTTTTTCAAGTAGCTTTTAAACAAAATGGATTCATAGAGTAAGAGGCCCCTTGGTCCATAATGTCCACAATGGTCCTCATGAATCTGTCTAGTCTAATCCCATTTCCTACTATTTGGCCCATAGCCTTGCATGCTGGTTATATTACATCATTTTATGATTATTTTCTAAATGAAGTCACCATTGTCCATGATTAAGTCAGAACTATTTGCAACATTTGATACCAGAGCCAGTAGGCATCAATGATTTTATTAGTGTCTCCATCATTCTAGTCGGCTTGGCCACAAGACGACTGAAGGGGGAAAGAACAGTCCTATGAAAAATACTAAAATACAAAACATTGAATTTAGAAAAGTATATTATTATGTTGTGTGGAACAATGGCTAGAAACATTACACTTATGAACAGCAACAGTTTATTTTAGAAAAAAGCAAATAGGGTGTTAAATGGTCAGGCTAAATTGCAATGTTTCACAATTGATTTTCCTTTGATGAGCACAAGCATGTTATCATAGAATTCCTACAGTGTGGAAACAGGATATTTGGCACAACAAGTCCACACAGACCCTGTGAACAGTATCCCACCCATACCCATTCCCCTACCCTATTACTCTACATTTCCCCTGACTAATGCACCTAACCTACACATCCCTGAACACTACAGACAAATTAGCACTGCCAATTCACCTAACCTGCACATCTTATTGTGGGAGGATACTGGAGCACCCAGAGGAAACCCACGCTGACATGGGGAAAATGTGCAAACTCCACATAGACAGTCGCCCGAGGTTGGAATCGAACTCAGATCCCTGGTGCTGTGAGGCAGCAGTGCTAACCACTGGTAATACTCAGCTTGCATGCTGTGTTTTGAACACGTCATATGTCTGAAACAAGTGAAAGACATCCTTTTCAGTATGTGTCACCAGTTAAAACTGACACCAGTTGGATTTGCAATTTTGTTTTATTGGATTATATTTTTGGATTAATATAAATTAATTAGGTTAGGAATTTTACAGTGACTAACTCACTTCTGTCTCCCCAAAGTCTGTCCACCAGCTACAAGTGTTGGATTTCTTTATTTGACTGAAGCTCCTAGTCCAGGTTTCAATAGCACACAAAAACTTGGATACAGTTCTACTTAATGTGGTCCATATGTATTAAACTGCTCAGCAACAGTACACACAATGTCACAAGTTGCATCTAAGAGCTATGAGGTTTGTCTCGATGGTCAATCTAGTTATGGTCTCCAGGCATTCCTTGGAGCAGGAGACCTAACTGCTTCACCTGTTTGCAGCCGTGAGTTACTCTTAAAATCTTTTTTATAAACACCTTTTCTTTGAGATGATTGTATACCTGTTTATTCATCTCCATTTGGACATCCCTGTCCTCATTCAATGTCACCACCAGATATCTGTTCTCTGACTTCAATGTCACCACCAGATATCTGTTCTCTCACTTCTCTTCAAGGTGACTGTGCTGTGTGATATCTCCAACTCTCTTATCATTACGGCCACAGAAAGAGTGAGTCACAGCTCCAACAACAGCTTAAAAAATAATGTCCAGACTTTATAGCAAATTTCTTGTCTTGATCACTATCTTCCCAAACTGCCTTCTCGATCTCAAACCCACAACATAGTTGAGACAGGATTCCATTTCTTCTTTAATGTTCCATTCCATCACATTGAGACAAACTCATCACACTCGATTCCTCATAGCCAGCTTCCATTTATGAATGTGAAAGAAAGAAAACAGTTACATGATTCAAAGTGATTAATACAACACAATATTAAATAATACAATGACTAACAGAAATGCTGTGTGGATTTGAGCATTGGCCTATATAAGTCAGGAGCGTGATGGAAAACTGCCCATTTGCCTGGACGAGTGCAGTTCCAACAACATTTAAGAATTTGGACATCATCCAAGACACAGCAGCCTGACTGATTAGCATCAACTACCTCAAACATACATTGCATTCACCACTGATGCACAGTGGTAGCTGCGCACACTATCTATAAGATGCATCAAAGCAATTCATCATAGCCCCTTCAAGAGCACCTTCCAAACCCTTGATCTCTAACACCTAAAAGGACTAGAGCAGTAGACCACTATCACCTATATGACCTTCTCCAAGACATACAACATCCTGATTTGGAACTAAATCTGTATTCCATCAAGATGAGGTAAAAATCTCTTCCTAAAGTAGTGTGTTTGTATTTCTATACCCCAAAGAGAGTAGTTCGAAAAACAGTTCACCATAATCTTTTCAAGGTCAATTAAAGATGGACAATAAATGCTGACTCAACCAGTAAATTAAACAATAATTTTTATTAAGGTGTATAGCATGCTACTTCCAAATGCTAAGCCACTACTGTTTGATACAGTAATTTATTTGATTGAAAATACTCCTGTACTTGTTGCGCTGAAGTTGTCAACATGAGGGAAATATTCAAAGATTTTCCAACCATAGAACCGTGGAATCATAAAAATGATACAACACAGAGGGGGCCATTTAGCACATCTTGTCCAGGCCAACCCCTACAAAATTAATCAATGATTACTCTAGTGATAAGCATTGGTAGCTGATGGTCAACAGAAAGATTGTAAAACCAATTTGAACATATTTGAACGATAGACCTCATCGAAACAAGGTACAGTTTACACCATAATTAACAATTTGTAAAGATTTACAACTTTGCGAATGGCATGATACTCTTAAATGAAAGTGCAGCTATAAAGTTGTGCTGAGCCCAGTGCAGCCAGAAGTTTCCTCTTGGGGAGAGTGGGAAGTATTTCCTCTCGTTACATGTGAATAATGCCACACACGCCAAGTGACGGTAATTTCTAACATAGCAACGATAGCAGTGTCCTTTCCAAAGTCTCCTGCACTCTCAGTTTGAAGCAGCAACCGGCGGAAAGTGGGAGCCGCCCCAATGTGGAGCGGTGGCTCCGATTGGACCTCCGCCCCTTCACTCCGGAGCAGCAGCCGGTCGGCCACCCGCTTTGTGGCCGTTCGGTTCCTCCCCCCCAACATCACTCCGGAGCAGCGACCGGTTGGCCATCAGCCCAGTCGCTTCCTGCGGGAATGACCAAGATGCTGCGGCTCTTGGGCAACCTGATCCGGGCCAGGAACACCGTGAGTCCGGGGGGTCCCGGGTCCAGGGTTCAGGGTCCAAGCGCCAAGCCTCTGGAGCGGGAGGGAGGGAGGAAGGACGGAAGGAAGGAAGGACCCTGCTGCGGGCGGCGGCGGCGGCTCGGCGTCAAGGTCACGGCAGAGAGGGAGAGGGAGAGGCCGGGGCTGGGCCGGGCCTCGGCCTGGGGTTTGTGGGCGGGGCGGGGGGAGCTGTCCTGCTCCACGGTTCCCCCGGGTTTCGATGCCTCGCGCGATGCAACAGGCCCAGGGTTTGGGGGAGAGCGAGGCCGCCGCAGCAACAGGAGGGGGCGGTACAAACACACGGGGGGGCGGGGGGGGGGTTGATGTTCTGTGACAGGAAACCCTGAGCTCCCCCGCCATCGGGGCAATTATTGCCCCCCGACCCCCGCCCGTCTGAAGGTTTTCCCGCCGGAGCGGCCGAGTGTTGCCCCGGTCACTTCTCACCAGGATTTCTTAATCAGTTTGTTACTTTGCAACACCCCCCCCCACCCCCCCCCACCCCCGACACTCTTCCCCCCCCACCCCCAACACTCTTCCCCCCCCCCACCCCCAACACTCTTCCCCCCCCCCACCCCCAACACTCTTCTCCCCCCCCACCCCCAACACTCTTCCCCCCCCCCACCCCCAACACTCTTCTCCCCCCCCACCCCCAACACTCTTCCCCCCCCCCACCCCCAACACTCTTCCCCCCCCCCACCCCCAACACTCTTCCCCCCCCCCACCCCCAACACTCTTCTCCCCCCCCACCCCCAACACTCTTCTCCCCCCCCACCCCCAACACTCTTCTCCCCCCCCACCCCCAACACTCTTCTCCCCCCCACCCCCAACACTCTTCTCCCCCCCCACCCCCAACACTCTTCTCCCCCCCCACCCCCAACACTCTTCTCCCCCCCCACCCCCAACACTCTTCTCCCCCCCCACCCCCAACACTCTTCTCCCCCCCCACCCCCAACACTCTTCTCCCCCCCCACCCCCAACACTCTTCTCCCCCCCACCCCCCAACACTCTTCTCCCCCCCCCACCCCCAACACTCTTCTCCCCCCCCACCCCCAACACTCTTCTCCCCCCCACCCCCAACACTCTTCTCCCCCCCCACCCCCAACACTCTTCTCCCCACCCACCCCCAACACTCTTCTCCCCACCCACCCCCAACACTCTTCTCCCCCCCCACCCCCAACACTCTTCCCCCCCCACCCCCAACACTCTTCCCCCCCCACCCCCAACACTCTTCCCCCCCCACCCCCAACACTCTTCTCCCCCCCCACCCCCAACACTCTTCTCCCCCCCCACCCCCAACACTCTTCTCCCCCCCCACCCCCAACACTCTTCTCCCCCCCCACCCCCAACACTCTTCTCCCCCCCCACCCCCAACACTCTTCTCCCCCCCCACCCCCAACACTCTTCTCCCCCCCCACCCCCAACACTCTTCTCCCCCCCCACCCCCAACACTCTTCTCCCCCCCCACCCCCAACACTCTTCTCCCCCCCCCACCCCCAACACTCTTCTCCCCCCCCACCCCCAACACTCTTCTCCCCCCCCACCCCCAACACTCTTCTCCCCACCCACCCCCAACACTCTTCTCCCCCCCCACCCCCAACACTCTTCTCCCCCCCCACCCCCAACACTCTTCTCCCCCCCCACCCCCAACACTCTTCCCCCCCCACCCCCAACACTCTTCCCCCCCCACCCCCAACACTCTTCCCCCCCCACCCCCAACACTCTTTCCCCCCCCACCCCCAACACTCTTCCCCCCCCACCCCCAACACTCTTCCCCCCCCACCCCCAACACTCTTCCCCCCCACCCCCAACACTCTTCCCCCCCACCCCCAACACTCTTCCCCCCCCCACCCCCAACACTCTTCCCCCCCCACCCCCAACACTCTTCCCCCCCCACCCCCAACACTCTTCCCCCCCCACCCCCAACACTCTTCCCCCCCCACCCCCAACACTCTTCCCCCCCACCCCCAACACTCTTCCCCCCCCACCCCCAACACTCTTCCCCCCCCACCCCCAACACTCTTCCCCCCCACCCCCAACACTCTTCCCCCCCCACCCCCAACACTCTTCCCCCCCCACCCCCAACACTCTTCCCCCCCCCACCCCCAACACTCTTCCCCCCCCACCCCCAACACTCTTCCCCCCCCACCCCCAACACTCTTCCCCCCCCACCCCCAACACTCTTCCCCCCCCACCCCCAACACTCTTCCCCCCCCACCCCCAACACTCTTCCCCCCCACCCCCAACACTCTTCCCCCCCCACCCCCCAACACTCTTCCCCCCCCACCCCCAACACTCTTCCCCCCCCACCCCCAACACTCTTCCCCCCCCACCCCAACACTCTTCCCCCCCCACCCCCAACACTCTTCCCCCCCCACCCCCAACACTCTTCCCCCCCCACCCCCAACACTCTTCCCCCCCACCCCCAACACTCTTCCCCCCCCACCCCCAACACTCTTCCCCCCCCACCCCCAACACTCTTCCCCCCCCACCCCCAACACTCTTCCCCCCCCACCCCCAACACTCTTCCCCCCCCACCCCAACACTCTTCCCCCCCCACCCCCAACACTCTTCCCCCCCCACCCCCAACACTCTTCCCCCCCCACCCCCAACACTCTTCCCCCCCCACCCCCAACACTCTTCCCCCCCCACCCCCAACACTCTTCCCCCCCACCCCCAACACTCTTCCCCCCCCACCCCCAACACTCTTCCCCCCCCACCCCAACACTCTTCCCCCCCCACCCCCAACACTCTTCCCCCCCCACCCCCAACACTCTTCCCCCCCCACCCCCAACACTCTTCCCCCCCACCCCCAACACTCTTCCCCCCCCCACCCCCAACACTCTTCCCCCCCCACCCCCAACACTCTTCCCCCCCCACCCCCAACACTCTTCCCCCCCCACCCCCAACACTCTTCCCCCCCCACCCCCAACACTCTTCCCCCCCCACCCCCAACACTCTTCCCCCCCCACCCCCAACACTCTTCCCCCCCCACCCCCAACACTCTTCCCCCCCCACCCCCAACACTCTTCCCCCCCCACCCCCAACACTCTTCCCCCCCCACCCCCAACACTCTTCCCCCCCACCCCCAACACTCTTCCCCCCCCACCCCCAACACTCTTCCCCCCCCACCCCCAACACTCTTCCCCCCCACCCCCAACACTCTTCCCCCCCCCACCCCCAACACTCTTCCCCCCCCACCCCCAACACTCTTCCCCCCCCACCCCCAACACTCTTCCCCCCCCACCCCCAACACTCTTCCCCCCCCACCCCCAACACTCTTCCCCCCCACCCCCAACACTCTTCCCCCCCCACCCCCAACACTCTTCCCCCCCCACCCCCAACACTCTTCCCCCCCCACCCCCAACACTCTCTCCCCCCCAACACTCTCTCCCCCCAACACTCTCTCCCCCCCCAACACTCTCCCCCCCCCCCCAACACTCTCTCCCCCCCCCAACACTCTCTCCCCCCCCCCAACACTCTCTCCCCCCCCCCAACCACTCTCTCCCCCCCCAACCACTCTCTCCCCCCCCAACACTCTCCCCCCCCCAACACTCTCTCCCCCCAACACTCTCTCCCCCCCCAACACTCTCTCCCCCCCCCAACACTCTCTCCCCCCCCCAACACTCTCTCCCCCCCCCCAACACTCTCTCCCCCCCCCAACACTCTCTCCCCCCCCAACACTCTCTCCCCCCCCAACACTCTCTCCCCCCCCCAACACTCTCTCCCCCCCCCCAACACTCTCTCCCCCCCAACACTCTCTCCCCCCCAACACTCTCTCCCCCCCCAACACTCTCTCTCCCCCCCCCCAACACTCTCTCCCCCCCCCCAACACTCTCTCCCCCCCCCCAACACTCTCTCCCCCCCCCAACACTCTCTCCCCCCCCCCCAACCACTCTCTCCCCCCCCAACACTCTCTCCCCCCCAACACTCTCTCCCCCCCAACACTCTCTCCCCCCCAACACTCTCTCTCTCCCCCCCCCCAACACTCTCTCCCCCCCCCCAACACTCTCTCCCCCCCCCCCAACACTCTCTCCCCCCCAACACTCTCTCCCCCCCAACACTCTCTCCCCCCCAACACTCTCTCCCCCCCCAACACTCTCTCCCCCCCAACACTCTCTCCCCCCCAACACTCTCTCCCCCCCAACACTCTCTCCCCCCCAACACTCTCTCCCCCCAACACTCTCTCCCCCCCAACACTCTCTCCCCCCCAACACTCTCTCCCCCCCAACACTCTCTCCCCCCCAACACTCTCTCCCCCCCAACACTCTCTCCCCCCCAACACTCTCTCCCCCCCAACACTCTCTCCCCCCCAACACTCTCTCCCCCCCAACACTCTCTCCCCCCCCAACACTCTCTCCCCCCCCAACACTCTCCCCCCCCCAACACTCTCCCCCCCCCAACACTCTCTCCCCCCCCAACACTCTCTCCCCCCCAACACTCTCTCCCCCCCAACACTCTCTCCCCCCCAACACTCTCTCCCCCCCAACACTCTCTCCCCCCCAACACTCTCTCCCCCCCAACACTCTCTCCCCCCCAACACTCTCTCCCCCCCAACACTCTCTCCCCCCCAACACTCTCTCCCCCCAACACTCTCTCCCCCCCAACACTCTCTCCCCCCCAACACTCTCTCCCCCCCAACACTCTCTCCCCCCCAACACTCTCTCCCCCCAACACTCTCTCCCCCCAACACTCTCTCCCCCCCAACACTCTCTCCCCCCCAACACTCTCTCCCC